>NC_055976.1:21860098-21932598 GCF_018492685.1 Alosa sapidissima | reverse complement strand
AAGAGAGATCTACGTCATTTTGACGTCACATTGTCGCGCTACCGGTCGGGTGCGTCAGGTATGTAGAAGCCTTTAGGTGCCTTGCTCAAGAGCACTTCAGCCGAGGCCCACTGGTCGGGGCTCGAATCGGCAACCCTCCGGTTACAAGTCCAGAGTGCTAACCAGTGGGCCACGGCTGCCTACATAGAAGCGCAGTTTAATGAAGTTAACTGATGACAACATTAAAAATAATCAAATGTTTAGCGATCATGAAATAATACCATACATGATAAGATGTCAACAAGCAGGGAGATAATGAAGATCAGTAGGTCTCAAACTACTTGTACACATAGGCTATGGCAGATTGGTCAAATCTAGCAAGTAGGAAAGTTTAAGTGAATGACGTGAAAGTGAAAGTAAGACATTCGAAAGGCCAACGAAAGTTAAGGTTGCTTTTGATAGTACAAATACTTACAAAACTGGTGCTCTAAATAGCGATTCTGATGTCTTTGAAAGGTTCTCTTATTGACGCATTGAACTGCAATTTTGATTAACACCTGCTTTTACAAGGCGGAAGTATTTAGGCACAGAATAGATGTGCGCTTTCACGAGCAGTCTTTGTACATACCGTAGAATACATATTTAGGCGCTCTTTACTCTTCCCCTCCCATCTTTTTACGCTAAACTCCCACTTTCCCCTGGATCCTCCCATGAATGCATAATCATGACACGAAAATCGCAATGTGCCATTTTCAGCTCCCGCGACAGGCAGTTTGTGCTTTAACATCATTGCGGCCTGTTTGTACATACCTCGCAATGATTTTACACGCACGTTGCGAAACAAATACGCCTGAAGTGGGCTCAAAAGCGTTAGTACATCTGGCCCTGTGTGTTCACTGTGTGCTGTGTGTGTTCACTAATTCACAGATTAGGATAAATGCAGAGACCAAATTTCCCTCACGGGATCAAAAGAGTATATATACTTATACTTATACCTAAAACTAAGCATGTATGTGGCTGTGACTGTATGTTCATGCCACTGTTTTTGTTGTTGTGTTGTTGTTTTTGTTGTTGTTGTAGAACACCTTTTGGTTGGGGCTGGAGACTGTCCAGTTCATGCTACTGTTGTTTTGTGGAGGTGACTGTCCAGTTCATGCCACTGTTGTTGCTTTGTGGAGGTGACTGTCCAGTTCATGCCACTGTTGTTGCTTTGTGGAGGTGACTGTCCAGTTCATGCCACTGTTGTTGTTGTTGTTGTGTTGTAGAACACCTTCTGGTTGGGGCTGGGTGGTGCCACTCTCTTCCTGCTGCCCAGCTTGATCCTGGCCGTGAGGCTGGCCAAGTTCTACCGCAGAATGGACACGGAGGACGTCTACGATGAGTAAGTGTCGGTCACACTCCTGAGCAGCCACACTCATTTTGGTTTCACGGCAGGATATCAAAGTCTAAGTTTGGGAAATATCTCAAATATTTCAAGCATTTGGACAAAAGCATGTAAAGTGTTTATTGCAATGTTTTGCCAAAAGTAATGACTGGTTTGCCATCTATCGAACAAACAAACATCATAGTTCATTTTTACTAAACTGACAGTGTCTATCCCATTGAAAGACCTTTATAGCTCTACAACTTTCCTGGCTTTCCTCTTTCTCTCCGACTCTTTCTCTCTAGCTTTTCATTCCTCAGGTCTCACTTCATTTCTCTCTCTCTCTTCTTCCCCCCCTCGCTGCAGTTCCTCTGTTTCTGGAACTTGGCATTTTACTTTGTGATAACCATTCTGCCGTTTCCATGTCAACCACTCTTCCCTCTTCATCTCTCTCTGTCTGGCACTTTGCACTTTACAAAAAAAAAAAAAAATACAAATACAAATATAAATATATATATTAACTTAAGTATTATATCTTAACATGTCCTTTTTCAATGATCTGAAATCACACTACACTATACGTATATAGTAACCTACGGCGACAGACAAGTCACCAAGTGTCTTGATCTCGGGCAGCGGTGTCTGTCAACCGCTGTCCAATCAGTGTCTGTGTGGACAAATCTTATGGTGCAACTCTCATGGACTTTTTGCAGCAGACCGTTAACATCTTTGCCTGTTTTGTATCTTTTTAGCTTTGAGACAATACCCATGAAAACGTAAGCTTTATCATTTCCCCCAGTCCTAACCTCTCCTGTCTGTATATAAGTATCTAATTGTATCCTCACTGCAGTTTTGTACATAAACGCCACTGCTGGCTCTACTTGGTGCTGGGTTCAAGCTCTTAGCATTGGAATGCGTTTTGGGTGGAGGGTCTTGGCTTCTTTTCCCATGCTGTCTTTTTAAAGAACAAAAAAAAAAAAAAACCCTTATCAAACACAAAGGGCTGTTTACTGTCAACACCTTAAAGACATGACTATCTGTCACAGCTATCCTGTACAGTTACATTGTAAGATAAAACATTTGTACTATGCTATTTTGTACACATTGTATACTTGTGCTATATGTTAGCACTTCTGTATCAAGACCATAATAGTAACTCTACATGTCTCCTCCACTACTGGTGGGTAGCATGCCATATGTGTCAAGTCCCTCTTTTACGTTACTCCGCTGTTTATTTTATTTGGTTGTTGTGTTTACGTTTTGGTTTTCTTTTATTTATTTTTTTACAAAAGTAACATTTCGTTTCAGTATGGAAATTGGTTATAATGGTTATCATAATGAGCGTTTACGAAGTATCGCAAACCCAATAATGAGAAGGTAAAACACACTCTTGCATCCCCCAGACTGTATGCTAATGACCTGCATGTCTACATTTGTTTGTTTGTTTATTTATTTGTTTGTTTTCTGTCAGGGCAGAGTTAAGGGAATGCACGGGGGGGGGGGGGGGTGAGTGGGGGGGGGGGTAGAGAATCATGGCTGAATCACGCCCTGTGTTTGGTCTATCCACACATTCACTACAAACACTGCACTGCATATGGTGCTTGTTCACTTGTGCACAGTGAATGGGTGGATGTTCTGAACACTGGCGTGTAGTGGATGAGACATAGTGCATGCTGGGAGAGGAGTTAGCCCGTCCTCCTCCTCCAAATCTGGACATTACCTGCGTCTTTAAGCACTGCCCTGGGTGCAGCTAACGCACTGATCACCTGGCTGGCTAGCGCACGGAGACCAGCTAACCCCTCCTAACCTTTACTCTGAGGCCCAGCCTGAGCACTGCAGCTCTGAGGCTGAGACGCCACTGACTAACCGCATGCTGTGTCTGCACAGTGCCTGCATGCTAGACGGAAAGGGGAGAAATGCAAATCTAAGCACGCTTGCATTGAATCAATGGGTAATCAGGTTGCCTGTGTCTGAGTTCTGCTTTTGATTGTTGCATCGTCTGTTGTTGTTGTTGTTATTGTTGTTGTTGTTTTGTTTTGTTTTTGTGAGCAGCATGTCTGATAGCATGTGATTTGGAATGCAGCAGCTGAGAGCATGCAATTTGGGACACAGCCAATACAGCTGCCCCCCCACCCTCCTAACAGTAATGTTAACGCATATGGAGTCTGTCTAACTGCATGCCTTTTGAACAGGACCTCCCTACGGGCAGGCTGGAAACCCCTGTGGGAGAAGGTTACATAAAAAGGGTTCAGCCCCAGGGGACCACAGTGACACGTGTGGCACATGTGCATTAGGTAAACTATGCATAGTTTACCTAATGCATAGCCATGGTGGCTTTGAGCCACAGATAGAGATAGTCTATTTATATTGGATGCCTTCCGCCGAGACAAAAACGACCTAATGCAGTGGAATGTGAAATATGCTTCATATTCCACAGTCTAGACGTGGAAATTATTGCCTCCATATCGGCTCATTACTGAGGTGCTTTGGAATTCGTCCTATAAGGCGCAGGCCCTGTATGGGCGACCAGCCTAGAGGCCCTGCTGGTACAGGCCATGGGCTGGAGACCAGCTCTTTTGTGGCATGGGAAAGTGGTCACCCTGGTCCCCTGTCAAGCTGAAAGGACACGATGGAAAAGGGGCTGTTGGTGTGTGTGTGTGTGTGGGGGGGGGGGGGGGTGAGAAGGGTTGGGGGGGGTCGAGAAGGGTTGGGGGGGTCTGTAGGGGTTTAGAGGGCTCGTTTGTGTAACCTTTGCTGGAGTCTGATGCTGTCTCCCTCTGCGCCCCCAGCCTCCCAGCCTACGACACAATGACTAGATTCCCACGAGCCTCGGCGCCCCCCCGGCACGCTGACTGGTGAAAGAGAGGGGCCGCATTTTGTCTTGCTTGTTTGTTTGTTGTTTTTTTGTTCTTTGTTTTTGTTTTCCCTCGTTGCCACCCAGCTCTGGAAAGGTACTGTTGACAGCACCGGTGGTGCCTGATCCTCTGTCTCGTCAATCAGCGTCATCTCACACCTCTTCATTTACAGTCTTCCTTTAGTTTGTCTCTCTGCACTTCGACCTGCTCCTTCTGTCACTATCGCCCGCTAAGCACTAGCAGATCGCTCATCGCTCATCGCTCATCTCAGCTTGTTGTGTTGCCCTCTTTTCTTGTTTTGTTTAACCTTTCTTGTAATGTTAAGCTTTGTCAGGTGTCTGTCTGTTTACATCCTGTTAAAGACCATGTTTACTCTTCCTTGATGTTTAGAGTGGAGTGCGTCTACACGTCAGTGTTGGAGAGACACGTCCATTGTGTTTGTTTTTGTTTGTTAATCTCTATTTCATTGTTCATGCCATGCCTCCTTTCTTTGTATTTTATGTGTTGCATCTGCCTAACAGAACTAACTTGTGCTCAACTTGTGTGTGTGTGCGTTTTGTGTGTGCATGTGATTGTATGTGCTCTGTTCTAATGCGTACTCTACTCTGTTTTATCTTATATTACAGTTCAATCAGTACACTCTGGCATTGAGTCTTTGGATTCAGGGTGAGTTTGCATTTGGGCCTTCTGGTTTCATTCAGACATAGTCTCTTGGATTTATAGTACTTGTATTTGTCATACTGATCTGTAAACATGTAAACAAATATGAAATCTATCGCTCTCTTTGCTAAATTTTCTCCTCCAGCTTCCTCATTTCCCATGACCACTTGCACGCATAGACAAAGCTCCGAGTGTCTTCATCAACACTTGGGGATTTCCACCTTAGAAGAAGCTCCACGGAGGAGCCAATGTCGCAGACTCCAGTCAGATTCACCCTCCTCTGTGTCGCTCCTCACCCCTGTCAGACGGGCATCTGTCTGTCTTGTTTCGTCCTTTCGTCGCTTGTTTAGTAGGATGCCCGTCTCTGCCACACGGGCGTGCCAGAGGGTCCTCGCCGTCTCTGCTGACAGTGACACTCTCACCTTTGACTTGAAGTGACTGGTGAACTTTGACCTTTCAGAAAGAGGCCTGTGGGACCCTCTGAACTATCTTCTACTGCATGTTTCTATGTTTACAAATAGTCCAGGGCTGCACAGAGTCAGGCCACGCCACGCCTGAAAAGGGTTGACCGTCAGTGACATATCTCAGATTCTGTGGCTTAACGCGTAGCGCGCATTAGGGCATTTTTGAGTTGCTTCCACTGGTTATTTTATGTTCCTTTTTGTTTTGAAGCCATGTCTGAAGCACACTGCTTGTCTCTTTATACTTAAATTGTTTAATTGTTTACTGAGATTGTGTGTGTGTGTGTGTGTGTGTGTGTGTGTGTGGGGGTGTGCCTGCGTGTGTGTTTGTCTTTGTGTGTGTGTGTGTGTGTGTGTGTGTGTGGGGGGGGGGGGTGCCTGCGTGTGTGTGTGTGTGTGTGTGTGTGTCTGTGTGTGTGTGTGTGTCTGTGTGTGTGTGTCTGTGTTCAGCCATGGCAGCCGCTTGCCGAATAGGATTGATCAACATTTCAGCAGGACTTAATAGTGAAACGTTACTTGGAGATGGTTTCTATGGAATTCATCTAAATCCATTGTGTTCTCATCACAAAACAATGCAGCTTCTGTTTAGAGACAGTAACCTTGAATTCACATATTTTTTATCGGATTTGACAAAAACCTTCAGGAGAAACACACAGAACATTCAAACACTGTGTTGTTTTTATTAATTTTTTTTAACTAGGTTACTGCTAACATGAGATGTTGAGCCATTCTGGTGTTGAATGGGCTGTTGCCTTCCCTGAGTTGTGTTTGCAGGATGACTAATGTTGTTTTTTTTTTCATCTTGAAATGTTCTAGAATATATTCCTTTTTTTGATTCTGTAGCTATACATCTCCAGGTTGTTTTCAGTATAATGAGCGCTATTAATAATCTTTCAAACTGTTCCCACTGACTTTTGCTAATATTGGATATTATTAATTAACATAATGTGAGCTATTGTAGTATTCAAGTTAAAGAGCAGAACTGCAATTTGAAGCCAAAACCTCTTCAGTAGGTCTCAGGTGCTAGAGCTAGCTAGGCCTAACATGCTTTTTCCACATTTCTTACAAAAATCAAATTGATTTTCATCCGTAGTCATTGATACATAAAGAAAAGGGGTGAATGTTTGGGTTAAAATGTGCGTATACTATATATCCTCAGATCATTTGTTGTGAGCACACTGGTCAAGAACATATTATATTATAAAAATGAACAGATTTAATGTAAAATTCATGTAATGTATTTCATGTGATGTATTAAATATATATACATTACATATACATTCTTAGCTACCTTGAAGCCTCATAGTGGGACAGATCAGGAATGTTTGAGCTGCACAACGCAGTACATTTCATGCCCCCCCCAGCTACTACTGCGGCTAGTTCACTTCCATAAGGCTTGATACTTTTCATGACCCTGACCCTGTGGTAGCATGAGTGCAGACCTCAGTGTTTTCATCTGAGCTAAAGCAAGACCCTGACAATGTGACAATGTGGAGTCGTTTCTCTTTCAAGAGGTACAGCATGGAGAGGTGAAAGAGATGAAAATCCACCACCCTGGGTTCTTCAAAGCCCTAAAGGCTAGAAAAAGTTATGGAAGTTCTCACCCTTGCAGTGGATAAATACACTCAATTGTTAATTTCACATACAGTTCTCATAAGAAAACTTAGTATTTGAAGGCCAGGTTTTATGAACACTGAAGTCTGATCTCATGTCAATGCATGTCTCAGGGTCATGGGAATGTTACCTAGCAACACTGCTGTTTATAGCCCACAATTCATTCATCCAGAGAAAAAGAGACAGAAAGAGAGAGAGGGACCCCTCACGCTGTACTCTTGAGCGCTGATTCAAGACCACTAACTGCCCCACAGTGGGCAGGTGTGCCCTCGGTTGGGGCATTCAGCTTGGTCAGTGTTGTTCAGTGGAAGCACAGTTGGTGTTTGCTTTTGCGTGTCCCCTGACTGTAATGTATAAAATGTGAATAAAATGACAAATTTCATGGACATGCACAAAGACTCAAAGGTTTTGCTGTGTTTGAATAGCATGGGATACAAAGGGTCCAACTTCATAGTGTCTTTTACTGCAGTTAGTAAAACAATACTGTACTACCTTGTAACAATATACATGTTAATGTATAGAACTATAGAATTAACCTGGAATATAATTCAGCAAGAAATGTTCACACTGCTTCCAGTATGTCTAGGCATAAAAACACAGACAATATGTTAATCAATTCATATAAGCATATCTGACACATGTACCAGACAATAGCACAAAGCTCATCATCATGCTGTGAGATGCTGGACTGTGATCATCCTGCAGTCTTTATACTCGAGCTGTTTACTGGACTGTGGCTTTTTAAGATCAACATTAATCCTGCATCAAGCTAGCTCTACGTCCAAGCCAGAATTTCAACACATCTAATGATCATTCATTTGGACTGCAACCTCAATCAATGTATCTGTCCAAAAGATACATGAATGGCACTGAATAATCAACGACTTCCTGAAAAGTTGATGAATGAAAAAATTATACAATGCATACAAAATGAATGCAGAAATAAATAAAACATTTGACCAGACTGGCAGATAACACTACAATACAATAATGACAACCATTCAGTCATTTCCCCTTGCACGCTGTGTGTGCTCTGTGTTGAGTTGTGTAGTGGTAGTGGAGCGTTTGAATGCACAGGGACCAAGAGATGTGGGAAGTGAGAGGGAAACAAACAACGTCCTGCCCCCAAGCGCTGGCAGCATCTCAACCGAGTGCCAAACTGTGATTCCACGCAGCGAGGCAGAGGCAACGCGGCTGTTTACATTAGAGGTCTCGCATCAGTCAAAGGAGCTCTCACTTCCTGGCAGCGCTGATTGCTCGGAAAAATAAAGACACAAGCGGTACATGCCAATTAACCCTCCTCACCCTCCTCAACTACCACCACCATTTGGGTACTTTGTGGTATATGTTATGCATAACTCATGATCCGAAGTTAGCAACTTCAAAAACAAACAATGATATTTATTTTGTTTATGTCAGGCCACCACACCACATACATACTAAAGACTAAAGACACACATCCTGTGTTTGTACTTTTTTTATTTTTTCTTTCCCCAGTTCCTGAAAGCATTTTTCTCTCTCAGTGCAACGACTGAAAATAAACGCTGTCCAGCAGCAGCTTGCTTGGTCTCTATTACTAGGCCCTTGCTGGTGTGCCACAGTCCACTGGTGTACCACAATGCATGGGGCAGTTTTTTTTACGCAGAGAACAAAATCACAGGCCGTGCAGAATGCAGAGGCACAACAAAAGTGTTGTGCAACACAGTCTTGGCCTCCACAGTGTCTTTGCTGCCACTCAAGGGGCTGTTTTGGTCGTGCACATGCACTTCAGTGCGCCTCATATCGATCTTCACATAAAACACTTTAAAAAAAAAAAAAAAAAAGGATTTCCGCTGTCTGAGGGGAATTATATAACACACACTGTCTTTAAATAGAGAGTGTGTGTGTTAAGAGTACGGATGCCCCTCTGGTGCTTTGTGTCCTTTGCAGGGCTGCCTGTCCACCCAACCCCACCAATTGGTTTCATATGTGTCCTCCCATTTCACTGATAGTCCCCAGACTGCCATGCACTCCATCGGGGGTGGGAAGGAAGGGTGGAGGGAGGGGTGGAGGGGGGTAGGATGTATGGAGGAGCTCAGAAAGGCAGGGGTTCTTCTCTCATGTTCCCCTGGAGGAGCACTAGCTCGCGCCCCCATCCCCCCCAACCCACAACATCCCTACCCCTCCTTTTCCTTTTCCTCTCTCTCTCTCTCTCTCTCTCTCTCTCTCTCTCTCACTCTCTCTCTCTCTCACTTTCTTACTCTTTTTTTAACCTAAATGCCCCCTTTGTATGTGGAGCACATAAATACCAGTGCAGAGAGTCTGCGAGTCAGTACAGACCAAAACCTCCCTCTCTCTCTCTCTCTCTCTCTCTCTCTCTCGCTCTCTCTCTCATTTGCTCTCAGTCATTCAGTGAAGACTTCCAAAGTTCTGCTCAGCAATGCGGACCGGACTTCTCCTCCTCGTCGCCTGCTGCCTGTGGGCCGCCGAGGGCCAGACCGGGAGCCAGCGGGGCCGCAGCATCTGGGACGACCCGGTCACCTTCCTGACCAAGGACAAGGACGCGTGCGCCATGCACTTGACGGGCCAGGGGGACATGACGACGCTGCGCGTGGACTGCCAGGGCGCCGAGCGCTCCTACTGGTGTGACTACCGGGGCAAGCCGCAGACGTGCCGCACGTACAACAACAACCCGCGCCACTACTTCACGCAGATCATGTGGGACCTGCGCAAGCTGCACCACGCCTGCAGCGGGCCCATCGTCTTCAAGCCCCAGATGTGCAAGAAGGCGTCTGACGAGGCGCGCATGGTGTTCGTCGGAGCGTCCAGCGATGATGGCACCGGAACCGCCGCCGCCAGCCCAGAGCGACAAGAGAAGCCCTCTCGGCCCACCCAGAGCCGGCCAGAGGCCACCAGGCCAGAGAGACCCCAGGCGTACCGACCCACCAGACCCCAGCCGGCCAGGCCCACTAAGCCTGACCAAGCCAAATCTGAGTCCAGGAACAACAACAACAACCTGAGGAAGCCATCGACCTCCAAGCCATCGACTCCTTCCCCCACACAATCAACGTCAAAGATCCAGGCCAGGAAGATGGCTCAAGATTACTGCTGGAGATCTATGACAGGCGTGTGTGCCTACGTCATCGGATTATTCCGCAACTAAGAGTTAAGGGTAAGCAGAACGGATAACACTAAATAGAAAAATTACAATGATAAAAAAAAACACAATAACAGAAAATGTTCATATTTGTGATGCATTTTAGAGCACCTCACCATATCTCATGTACTTAACTGATAAACTCATGTAACTTACTGTAACTTATAGTTGTAGTGGACCTGGCTAACTGTACGCTATTCTGTGTTGCAGGTTTAAGTTCAGTATGAAGAAGACTCGAGGAGGCTGATTACTGGGACACCTGGCGTCCTCTCTCCCTCAGGAGGGCGGGCTCTGATCATGATTGGTAGGGATTACCCAGCATCCAATCCAACACAAAGCCACTGGTGACACTTTTCTAGAAAACTCCATCGCATCCTTCGCTCCCCCCCCCCCAAAGTGTGCCTGTCATGACTTGTGTCCAGATCTAAGGTGGTAATAGAGTATTATTTTCATTTGGGGAAAAGTGAAATCTTTTGAGAACTTCATTTTGGGTAACTGTGTGACTGAAAGTGTTCTCTATAAACCAGATGCAACTCGGCAGGTGAGGGCAAATAGATCTTCCACATATCCTCTAATCCACAAAGCAGTGATGTCAGCCATGTGGTGGAGAGGGGTTCAAATGTTTAGTGAGGTTGGGCTATAAACCAGTCATACTCCTTGCAGCATTGGGAAGAATGAAGGGAAATTATACCATAACTATTTAGGTACAGATGCATCATCTGTTTGTTCTGAGAATGTAATCATGGACAAAAATGTGGTACGATTGATATTTTAAAAGGGGATAATTTGCAAGTGCTATCACTGAGGAGTCAAATTGATAGTATCGATGTATACTTGTTATTACTTGTGTATGTAATAAATAATTATGTTCTTATGGTTTTGCATTTGTTGTCTTTTCTCAACAGTAGTATTGCTTGTTTGCTATGTTTAACACAATAGAAGGAAGTATTGTCCAACAATGATGATGATTTATGAAAATATTTTTCAAAAAAGGTTTTCTCTCAATAACTTTAGGCTTAAAGTGACACATAGTTTTCAGTGAAATGCCAAAGGACCAGAATCTCTGTACTCATTTCTACATTGTTAAAGTAGGCTATCTTCAAACAGAAGAGGGCACTCTAGTGTTATTTACCAGACAGGACCCACTCCATCACTTTACACTGAAAACATTGCTTCCTTTGCACAGCCCATAACTCTGAGCACAATAGCTGTGTAGCAGTTTAGGATAAGTATAACATTTCCTCTAACAAAAAGATTCAAAAATAAATAAATAAATAAATGAAGTCCCTTTTTGCATCATAAAGCAATCTACTTTTGGTTGCCTCGTAAAGATGGGGCTTGCAATAAGGACCCATATTTAAACTCTCGTAAGTGGACTGGCAAGTGGCACAGTAATGTTCAGTGGCTCTGTGGTTGCGTCTTACGCCAAGATGATGGCGGACCTGTCAAGTACAAGTACAAGAGGAGCTCTTAAAAGCAAAATAGCCTACGGAGCATTTGCTCTCAGAAAAAACGGTAATTTTTGTTTCAAATTGTCAATTTTGTGCAATACATCAAAGTTTAACTGTCAAAATTGAACATTTCATATCACCAACAGAAGGTTGTTAAAACCACAGTCATTGTATAATTGCGGATTAATAATATAGGTAGTTAACTCAATGGTTCTTAGTCTATTTCAATCTTCCTTTACAAGACAGCCATTCAGAATTTCTTTACAACAGAAAGTAAAAAGGGACTTGTTATATCAAGTTACCATGCTTATCATATTTAACATTCCATAGATGGATTTGCCGGCACTCTGTGTTCTGTGTGTGTGTGTGTGTTTGGGAAGGGGGGGCATAAAAAGATGCACTCTGTCAAGGAATGAAGCTGGGGGCTAATTATGTCATAAAATTTGAATGGTATGAACGATTTGTGTGTGTGTGTGTGTTGGGTGGTGGTGGTGTGTGTGTGTGTGTGGGGGGGGGGGGGGGGGGGGGGGGGTGCGTGCGTGTGCGCGAGTGCGCGAATATGCACGCGCTTAACTATAAATGGTCCACTCGCCCCGCACAGGTGTCCCAACAGTACGAATCTTGTGTGTGTTGCTATACAGTTAATTTCAGGTAAGTCTTATTTTGTAAATTTATTTCGACTAATATTGCTACATAGACTACACGCATTGATTCTGTATAAAAGTACACTTAATCCTGCCTGATACTTTCTGTTTACATTTTATTGGATTTTAGATCACATCTGATGACCAAATGATGCACTTAAGCACCGTCGCAGTGTTGCTGGTCTTTGCGTGCGTCTCCAGCCAGATACTTAAGGCAGAATGCCAAAGGCAAAAAGAGAGAGGAGGCAAAAGAGAAACGCAGCCAACATTACAGGTTCCGCCATCGGACAGACATGATAGAGGTTCTAAATCTGCCGGCGGGAAAGGAATGTTCAAGGGCAGGTTCTCTGCCAAGGATAAGGCTCAGTGCACCTGGGTGGCGACAGGTGAAGACGACTTCGTGCTTGGTGTCACCTGCAAGAAAGGAGGGACAAGTTTTGACTGTGCATATGTCGCCAAACCCACCACTTGTCCTCAGTACGGATCCAACACCAAACAATATTGGAAACAAATCGCCCGTTCGCTTAAAAAGCAGAGGAAACTGTGCTATGACCAGAAGTCGCTAGTCAAAGCGGGTGTGTGCAGAAAAGCACCGGACGCACATTTTAGACTCAGCCAAACGCCCAAGGAGACGGCCAAACCTACACCCCCTCCATCGAAGGATAATGAACTGTGTCCAGACCAACTTGATAAAAAGACATTTGCTGAAGAATATTGCAATCATTCGTGGACTTCTTTGTGTACCTTCCTTTTCACCATGATTCAAAACGAGGATTGTTGATGTTTCATTTGATATAATCTGCTGCTGAGCCGTTTATCAAACAGCAATGGGTTCCTTCTTAAGGGATTGGGCCTACAAGCAAACATTTAAAGATATTATTTTGATAGCGTTTCATAGCGTCTGAACCTACATTAGTGTACATATGAAAATAACGTAGAGCTATTTTGTCACATTCTCCATGTTTACCTTTGACCTGTATTTTGAAAATGTTGTAAAATAAAGTTTTGCTATATATGCCTGACATAACCTTTATTGCGTATAAAATATTAATTCAACCAGAGACCAAACAAAACTCACAGACAGCATAGTGTTGAGCGTAGCCTATTTGTGCATGTGTGTTTAGGGAATTATTATGCACGTGTCTCTGTGAAAGCTTTTGAAGAGAATGTGAAGGGAATTTTTCAATCATCTGTCATAATGTTAGCATGATAATGTGATTGCATGTTGATTGGACATATGTAAGCTGCCTGGGCATATATGAGTCTGCAGAACTGACTGCACACTTGTATGCAGGGGGCTGCTAGATAATTGGGGGGGGGGGGGGGGGCTCTCTGGGGGGCCCCTGTCAGTGCTGGGCCTTTAGACTCATCCTAAAGAACATGTGCATCCTGGATGCACATGTTTTCTCTCTCTCTCTCTGTCTCTCTGTGTGTATGGTGGTGTGTGTGTGTGGGTGTGTGTGTGTGTGAGAGAGAGAGAGAGAGAGAGAGAGAGCATGTCTCTGTGTGTTTGTTGTCAGAGCAAGTCTTCCAGCTGTGCTCCACCTCTGTGTTAGAATTCCCATCGCTGGTTGATTCATGTGAGAACAAGAGCCTCCACTCTCAACACACCTTTCACACTCACCCAGAATAACCAAACAGACCAATAACAGCCAGACAGTGGGTCAAGGGTCAAGGTCAGCCAGACAGCGAGCGGTTCATGGTTCTGGTCCAGGTCAGAAGGTTCCTGGGGTGAACCAACACAAGGGTCCCTCTTGTTTTCAAGCCCAACATGAACCTCTTAAAGACGTTTCCTGAATGTTGGGTTGACCCCTCAATACATCCACATGACCTTCTGACCAAAGCTGTTCATGCAGCAGCATGGTCATTCTACTCTGTATGAAAAATTCACAGTTTCTTTTCCATAGAGGAGAAACTATTAGAATTGTAGATATAGGAAAACTGAAGGTATTGGAGGAATTCTTTGGAAACATCGACAGTTCATCTTCAATGACCCTTCTAGGATCATTCTTGCCCTAGTGGTCTATGGGTCTTGATATTTTTTCCCAAGCCAGACAGATGCTCGCATACACATACTCATTCTACGAGATCTTACCTCCTGGCCCAGTTGAAGGTTTCATGCTGAAAAAAGCATTATGTGACACCTTTGGCTCCTCTACTATGTAGAAAAGCATTATTTCCTAACCCAGAGCAAAGTTAAACTGATAACCATCATTATTCCTGTTCTATACCACCACTAATCCTATTATCATCAACCTGTGCCTCAATATCACCTACTCAGGCTAACACTTTTGAAAACAAGCTGTTGTGAATGAAAGGTGCTTCAAGAGGCTAGAAATAACAACTACACTCCAGATTGTTTCTAGACAAGCCTGTAACTCACCAGGCTCTGCTCATTTACTTTCCTGCTGCATGGCCTTTAACATATCCAAGGGAACACACTCTGCTATGATTGAAAAGCGCCCATTTGGACACTCTTCTCCAAATGATGCCCATTGGGGTTGAGTGAGTACACGTTAAAGATCACCCATATATCTGCAGGATGGAAGCAAGTGCTAAAATCTTACGCTAATGTGATCCAAATAACACAGCTACATTCCAGCATTCTGAGGTCCTGTCCCAGTTCCAGATTTCATGGCACCAGTGGGATGACTGGGTGCTTACTTAGCAACAGACTTTTTTCATTCAATGTTTTCTTACTCTGTTACATGCAATCATATTTAAAGTTGACAACTTCTTGTACTTATGTCAGAGAGTCTGATGTATGTTCTGTGGTAAACTAGCAGAATACTCAAATCTCCATAGTAACCACTCGGAAAGGAGGGTAATCATATCCACATATAGAATGTTTACATATTATCGCAAACCAGAAAGGCTATGGCTGTTCAGTAAAGGTTTCGAGTCTGTACATTTTGTGATCTCTATAAGAGACTCGTGGTCACATGGGAATCTCATCAGGGCTGGAGAATCTACTGTTGATATGACTTGGTTGGCATGTACAGTCCACGTGATTGTATTCCCCTCGGGCCCGGAGTCCTACACTGTTATCAACATGTGGGCAAGCTGTGGCCATGGCCTGCAGCAGCGCACCAGACAGAATGTATGGGGGAGAGAAGAGAAAGGCAGAAACCGACAGGCTGCTTATGTCACTGTGACCACAGACGAGTATTTGCTTCCCTCCGCGGCAGGGCATTTAGTTATTCTGCAAATGACATAACCGAGTGGGGATGTCGTATGCTATTGCACATGCTCTCTGGGAATAGAGTTGACAGCTATAATGTGATTTCTATACATATACATGTACAGTATGTCTCCACACATCCCACAAAAATGTGAGAGATCATTTGTGGGAATTTAAAGCAACAAAATTGCATAACTCTGGGTGAAATCCAGCCTACGTATATAACATACCATACTAAAAGCATAATATTTGCCCAGAAACACCATGTTTGGCACGCTGGTGTGAGAGGGGGAAGATAGCATCGCCATGGAAACAAGCCTGTCTTTGATCCAACACTCTCTCAGTTCTCCAAGGTGCTGGACGACGGGTGCAGTGCAACCTGGGGATATGCGCCTAATTAGGTCCATACATCACCCCAGTCAGGAGCCGCCGCACGGCTGTTCCTTCACCTGGGGGTGCACTAGGCAGCTGCTGTGCTCTCAGACAACCTGTTGCCTCAGAACAAATACATGGCAACATCAGAGCAAAGTGTTTAACTGTTTCAAGTCGAGTTGGGTATCGTTACAGTAATAAGGGGTTGGGAGTATTGCGCCACCTAATAGAGGAAAGGTGTGATTAGACATGGACTTAAACATGTCTGGAATAATGGTGTCTAATCCTCTTTTGGAAAGGGTGTGGTTGTCTTTTGGTGCAGTTACAAAAAACCAAACTAAACTTAAGGAGAGAAAACTAAGATATGTATTCAAAAGAGGAGGATATGGGAGTGTGGACCGGGTGAGAGGGATTGTTCTGGGTCTTCAGCACTGCCATTGGTTGGAGGAGGTGTGGTGCAGCATCCATACCACATTAGGGTTAAAGCGCCCAGGGGACCCAGGCTTGAATCTGACCCATGGTCATTTACTGATCCCACCTACCTCTCTTTCCCTCTCACTCATCTTCATTGTCCCACACACACACACACACACACACACACACACACACACACACACACACACAAACACATACACACATTCTCTCTCTCTTTCTCTCTCTGTCTCGCTGAATGGTAGGATGTGTGTAAGCAGGATTTTGGTACAGACTTACTTATTATAGGATTCAGCTGTACTAAATGAGGAGAGAGGAAAAGCGGTTTTCTGTTGTGAATAGCATTGCCACATAAAGCACTCGGATGGGAAGCTCAAAGTTTACCTGGCAGCACCACAATGACATTGTTGTAAACTTTGTAGCGATGAGTCAGGTGCTCTGTTTGTGTTTACAACTTGAACCTCTTTGTTATGTCACAGTAAATCAGTCTCGCTCCCTGTTTTTCACTCTCTCTGTCTGATACCCACCCACCCACACAATAAAATACATACACACACACACACACACACACACAGAAATCTAGTACACATCCACACATACACAGATATACTTATATCTTACTGGTCTCTCACTACACCAGACCCCCTCCGCTTCAGTTGGCATGGCGATGGGGTGCGGCCTGTAGTATTAGATCTATGTGGACTGAGGTGGTCTGACTCAACACCCTTCGCCTTTGTGCAATGCCATTGGCTGAGGGATTGACCCTGTTACTGCTTGGAGCCTTAAAAGACTGACACGCCAGGAGCACATTCGCTCGCCTGATGGATGCGTGTTGGGATTTGGAGAAAACTGTGCCAGTCAAGGGGTTTAGTTCAGCAAAGAGGTTTAGGGCTGAACTGGTTCTGGGTTTTATTCCAACTTAAGTCATTCTCAAACACTGCATGCACACACACAAATATACACTCAGACACACAAGTGCACACATACACAGATATTCACCCACACTCACGAGCAAATGCAAGCACATACACATGAACACTCACACATGCACAAGCATGCACTAAGAGGTATGCAAGCACTCTCTCTCTCTCTCTCACACACACACACACACACACACACACACACACACACACACACACACACACACATAGTGTAAGTTCCTTCACAAACATTTCATTGTTTGTTCAATGAAACCAATAATTGGTACCCTGTAGTTTACTGTAAAGAGGTTAAGCTACACTGACTTAGAGAATTACAGTAGCAACCAATTAGAACAGAATTTCAATCAGAGGACTCAGTAGCAATCCACTAACACAGTATCTATGAGTACACAGTATCTAACTGCAATCTTTCTTCAGAGTGTGATCAACAAGCATTACAGTATAGAGGGAGAGCAGCTTCACAGAAGAGAACTTCTGACGGCAAATTTGAGGAAAAGTTGGTAAACCACCCTTCTTACCTAATTTGAGGGGGCTGATTCTGAATATTCTGTTTACCAAGCTCAATTCTAAGCTGCATAATCAGCATTTTAACATAAAACAGTGATTTTTTTGCTTGTTTTTCCCTAAATTGGGTTGATTTCAAAAGTAATCACTAAAACCAAATAAAAGTGTTCTCTAAATACATGTTTGAGCATTAAAGAAGCCATACTATAGTTTATTAACGTATTTAATGGGAACATGATTACAGTTAACGTGTAATCAGAAATTCTAATCAAAACACAACCATATTTTTATTGCTAACATAGTGAGTCACTCATGTGGTGTTTAATGCATTTCATCACAATAACAAGTTGCACAGATAACCTTCAACTCAGAATATATCCTACAGTACATATGAACTTAGATAGCGGGAATAAGCCTAATGCAGAACTGCATCTACCGTCAGCAACAACCGACAAGTAAAAAACATTTTACTTCTAGTAACACTGGATTTGGTATGTGTGCTTGCCTCCATACTAGAGCTTGATAATGTGCTCTTCTAATATGCCATTGAGCAGCATCACTTGTTGGTGGTAGAGCCTGCGATCCTCGACATCTAGAAAACAGAGTGGCTCTGGCATAGTGTTGTCACAATACCAAAATTATGATTTCGATACAATACCTGCCATAAATATCTTGATACTCGATACTGAAATGATATCCAAATCCAAAAATATCTGGAAAAGAAAGGACGCAGGCCTCCTCCAAGTGTATTGAGTCATTTGTGTTGAATTTGATGCACTTTTGGTCAATTCTTGGTTTTAAACTTCTAAACTTCCTACATAATTATCAGTAAAATAGTAGTTTGTGTGTGAATAAGTCCTTTATTGTTTGTTAAAGCTCATTTATATTTTTGTTTTGGCAATAAATTACCTTTAAATAGCCAAAGTAGGCTAGATCAAGGTCAGTATTCAAATTACTGCATGCGAATCACTTAATGCTATGCAGAAGAGCCTAATCTTTGATGTAGGCTACCCTAGGCCTTCCCGTTTTTATGGGATTTTGTTGACAGTTGCAAAGGGAAAAAAGTGAAGATAGTCTTCTTTGCTCCCAGTGTAATTTAATAAGTATGTTTCAACCACTCAGGTCTTAATCAGATAGGCCTACACCATTATCTGTTGCAATATCTGTGTGCATTCCTACATTAGGTCTATTTCTTTGATAGTTAACATCATTTGCTACCACATAACAAATACCAAACAACAATACAAACGTTTCTTACAAACTTTCATGCACACTTCTTAAATGTGCTGCAGTCAGATGGTTGTCCTAAAGACATAACTAGATCTTGAGCATCTACTATCAGTGTTGAATGAGCAGTTTTTGCAGTGATCACTACTGGACATTCCACATAGACAGCACTTGAGTGAGGATGACTTATTTCCACTTCACAAATAACCATCGCTATCTGCAATAGCTACAGTACAGGGACAATAATCAGTTCATAGCTGAGGATTTGTCCTAGGTCCACTTCCCTTTCAGCATCATATGCAATGGTGTTTTTTACAAATAATGCAATCTCCATAGCACTCTTCAGCACGACTCAAACATGCACACTCTTCCACTTTTCTGCATGGCTGGAATTTGAATGATAGAAAAGAGCACCAGTGAGATGTTACTAGGCAAGCACAGTCGCCTTTACAGTAAAAAAAAAAAAATACAGTGTAAATCCTCTGTAAAGACTGACAACTGTTCATAATAGTTAGTGACAAAATACTTTCTACAGAAAAAAGAGCAGTCACCTACTATTCTATCTTATTATCAAGGAATCTATTTTGTTTCTAAACGTCATACTGAATTTTAGCTATTATTTCAATTTAGATTTTAATTTTAGCTTATTTTCATTTGCTACTTGAGGGTCATCGGGGTAATTCCTGTCCTGTCCTACAACATATCTGATACATAAAGAGTATATTAATGCCTTATTTTTTTCAATTCCTGTGATATCTGATGGCAAAACCAAAAACTATGTGAATAATGCTAATTATGCTAATTATCAAGCTTAAAACTCAAAATTGAGCTTGGTAAACAACATATTTGCATTCAGCACCCTCAAATTGTGTGAAATAGCCCCTTTACCGACTTTTCCTCAAATTTGCCAAAAGGACTTTTTCTGAACGTTTGTTAGCTATCTGCTCTCCCTCTATTAGCATTGTGGTGTCTGTGAGGATTGCACACCTAAAATTAGCCAAATTACTATATTATAATTATAATAGTTTTTCTCAATCACGTTAATGCTTGTGTCAACTAGAGGCACCGCTGGGGGGGGGGGGGGGTAGGACTATTCTAAGGGCCCAGCACTGACAGGGAAACTCCTTTGCACAATTCTTCAATCAGCAATCCATGTTTTCCTTTTGTTTAGCACAGGGAAACCAATAGAGTTTGGAGTTTTTGAATGACATCTGTGTCAACTGTTTTGCAAAAGGGTGTGAGAAATGTGTGAACCCATTGAAAACGTGTGAGCATGCATTTGGAAGAGATGACTTCTGCTGTGCAAAGAAGGTGTTCATGAAGACCAAGTGGAATCGAGCAATCGAGAAAAACTTAACATCTGATGTAGTGTTACATTTTAAGTTAAATGACGATGTATGTGTGTTTTTTACTGGTGTATGTCTGTGTGCCTGTTTGTGCGGGTGTATGTCTGTGTGTGTGTTTGTGCGGGTGTGTGTCTGTGTGTGTGTGCATGTTTAGTAGGGTGTGTGTGTGTGTGTGTGTTTGCGTGTGTTGATATGGGTGTGTGTCTGTGTGTGCGTACTTTGTGCTGAGGGTAAATGTCTCTGCACATGCGCATGTATGTGCATGAAATGACATGTGATGAAAAGCTGTCCTCAGAGTGTCTCCCCGTCTCTCTGTTAAAACATGATAAAGTACCACTCCACACCCCACAGGGCTCTCTCTATCACAGCTGACAGTCCCTCTCTAAAGCTCCATTACATAAGCAGCACCCGCTAAGAGATAGAGGAGCAGTCTACTTCTTGCATAAGGTTTCTCCGTTATCTGCACCGGACCTATTGAACAGCCGAGGGTCAATAAAGAGAGGGCTTGGATGAGTGGCCCCTTTCATTAAGCGAAGGGCTCCTTTTCGGCTTGATTGGGCAGAGATGGATGGCTGATTAGGAAATAGAGGACAAAGCGCGTTGCTGCTGCTGCGGTCAGCAACACACATACAGTCTACAGAGTCGGTCCCCAAGGGATGCCTGGGCAGTAGGGCTCTGTCTTCCCAGACAAAGCAACCAGTGTCACAGTAACAGTCAGAGAGCGAGCGAACCAGATACACTCTGTTCCTGCCTGTGGCTGATACATATATACTTAAAACTGGCAGACATTACTCTGAACTCAGGCTCAGTCCAAAATAAATGTCACTCAGCAAATGAAGATCCTTTCTGTAGCAGTTATTTTAGGGCTCTACCATTATGCTTCCACCACATCTCTGCTCACCACTGAGGAGTACTGCTCTAAAGAGGAGTTCTCCCTAGTCGCCAATGTTACACAACTCCGCCACCTTGTGGTAAGATTAGGAACTTGTGTATTTTACTACCACACACCATGTTGAGTGCAATCCAAATATTTATTCATCAAGAGGTTTTCCACAGTTATCATTCCAACAAGTATTTTTTTCATATTTGTGACATACTGAATAAATATGGAAAAAATATAGTTATTCAATACTTATAATAAGAATATGATACATACACAGTTGTTAAAGGCTTTTGTTTACTCAGGATTGCAACACAACGTGCTATCATTTCACTGTAACCGATTGAATACTTGTTGGAAATTGAATATGCACTATTATACATTCATGTTATGATACATAGCCAAACAGGAAGGCATCCAAGAAAGCACTTATTTCTCAATTCAAAATTCTTATGAAATACTCAACTGTCACCTGAGAGCAACCAAACAATAAAAGATATTTGAGGTATTTGAAGACTTGGAATGACAGACAGAAAGTGAGCTCAGAATGAATCTCTTCAAACTGACCAAACGTAAACCCAAAGGCAAGTCATTTCATCAGTCATTTCCTCCACACAGGTAGAGCAACGCCTTCTGGTAGTCCCCTGCTGTGTCCTCCTGACAACACAAGCACAAACACACAGGTCAGCGGTGCCATGTTCCTTCTGCAGCACAAGGCCATTAATTAATCAATTAATTAACTTATTCATTAGCTAATTAATTAACATATACATTAAGAAATTAATGAAAAAATACATGAGTCATAGGTCATCTATTTATGATATATGGGACATATGTCATCTACTCTGATGAGTATTTTATATTGTCCCACCCTGAAGTGATCACTGACCTAGTTATCCCAGACCAAAGCATGCACACCCACCCACACACACACACACACACACACACCATAGAGACACTTCACCTATTGTTATCATGTCTGTGAGTACAGAGCTTCAATGGCCCCCCTAGGAAGGGAGGAAGGGGGGAAGAAGCACCATGCTGCTAGACTGATGAAGTCCCTCCAGAGACAGACAGACTGACTCACTGCTATTCCACTGTGCTATTTGTAGGACTGTGTTTTATTCCGCTCTTGTTTGTCTTTCCTGGAGGTGTCTTCAGGACTAGAGAAGATGTGGTGTAGGACTGTGTTTTATTTTGCTCTTGTTTGTCTTTCCTGGAGGTGTCTTCAGAACTAGAGAAGATGTGGTGTAGGAGTGTGTTTTATTCTTCAGAACTAGAGAAGATGTGGTGTAGGAGTGTGTTTTATTCTTCAGAACTAGAGAAGATGTGGTGCTGCTTCATTGCTCCCTCTTGGTCAGCTCATTCCAACCTCACCTGTATGGTGGTGTAAAGTGACTGGCGATACATGCGCTTGAAGTGGGCTCGGATGTCCAGCATGTCCACTTCACTCCTGGACACCATGATCCGGATCAGAGTCCCGTCATCCGTGCCCGCACGCTAACAGAACAGGGCCAAAGTTAAAACAAGCACTGTTTACCGTTTACAACTGGAGCTCAGTCTAAAGCTACCATGAAGACTTTCAGCCTGCTATCGTGAGAGCTCCACAAAAGAGATTATCTGAGACAAAGCAGACTATTTTAGACACAAGTAGTCTGAGAAAGACACTACGGCAGCGAAAAGGCTTTGCAACATGTAATCAGCTGTAACACATTACAGCTGGGTCAATGTGTATCAACAGGATATTTCTGAAGAGAACGTTCGGCATGCTTTTCCATTATATTGGATTTGCACAGCACACTGTAGGGAGAAGGTCTTCCTATGGTGTTATGGCAAGACCAGCAGAACAACTGACGTTCAGCAGTGTTGAGGAAAATCCATGACAACTCATGGATACTATTCATTTTGACACAATATAGATCCTTACACTCATACTGTCATGGACGCATTCAGCAAGGTAGGCAGGAACACTTTTGATACATTTCACTAAAAAGGGAGACAAGACAAAACACATTATATTGGATTGTCACTATATTGAGTTCAAGAAGACAAAAACAAAATGGATCTGTTTCAGGTTTCAGGTCCTCCTTAATGTCTGCATACTGAAGTGGTGTGTTTTGTTAGTGGCTATGGTTAATGGATACGAGCCGTATGTGCTCCTCTTGGTTTTCCAATGGTGTAATCTAAGACCGGTCATGTTGACGCTTACAGGAGTAGGAGTGCAAATAAGGTGTAGGACCTGAGGGCTCTCTTACCCACAGCCAGCAACACCTTCTCTAGGTTCCCTGTACACTCTTCCTTGATGCTTTCCTCAAGATCACACCCAGCCACTTTTCTGTAGGCTTCAAACACTTGACATGCACATACACATGGTTGTTTTTGTCAGATGTCGTTTTGGCATAAGAGGTGATATTTGAACTTGAACTAAACATACACATATACAAACACACATACATACACATGCACACACACACACACACACACACACACACACAAACATACCTTTACGCAGGTGCTCGACACTCCGGTTGCCGAGGATATTGATAAACTTGTCCTCGTCCGTGCCAAACTTCTCCTCTCCTGCCGAGTACAGATCCTGTGAGGCAGAGTTACACACATCATCAGTCAGCGCGTTCCCAAAATCACAGCATGCCCCCTACTGGTGATCATTAGACTTGGCAAGACCACCCTGCAGCCATGCAGAAGAGGATCTCATACACAAGACCACCCTACAGCCATGCAGAAGATGATCTCATACACCAAGTAAGTGTGTGCTGTAAAAGTTGGGGCTGCATGTTGACCTATTTTAAGGAACTTCTATAAATTGTGAAGTGCCTGGGTCTCTTAGGAAGTCTACCCTTAACAACGGTTCAGGGAGCGCAGCGTTTCACCTTTGGGCCCCAGCTCATGCCAGGTTGTGTGTGGTCATAATGTGTAGGTTGACGTGTATTCACACTCCATGAAATTCATCACTATTTCATGACCCCGCCGAGTGAGTGAGGTGTGAGCCCCATACATACCTTTGCATCCTTCTCCACTGCCAACTCATCCACTCCTTCCTCCCTGTTCGCCTGAGTGAACCAGAGAGAGAGGTGGAAAGAGAGAAAGAGAGAGAGAGAAAGAGAGAGAGAGAGAGAGAGAGAGAGAGAGAGAGAGAGAGAGAGAGAGAGAAAGGTCAGACCATCAGTGGCAATGAGTGATAGAGGCGCCTGTTTTCTGAGAACGACTTGATGAGTTTCGGGCGGTGAGCCTCCTGGTCACCCCTGTTGATATTGAGTTACACGCGGCTGTCCACCTGAGGAGCATTTCATCCCACCACTGCACCTTTAATTACTTACGAGTGACATCACCATGCCACTCTCATTACCAGTGCAGGATGGGCATCTCTTTTGTCTCTCTGTCATCCTGTCGCGCGCTCTCTTTCTCTCTTTCTCTCCTCACACGCTCCCCTGCTCTTTCGCTCCTCCTCCCCTGCTGTGCTTCCTTTTCTCTTCCTTTCTCACTCCATCACTCTTGATCTCCTTGCCGACACCTTAGCCTTGATTTTTTCCCCCCTCGCTCTCTCTCACTCCTTCTTTCTGCACACCTTTCCTTTTGTTCGCCTCTTTCTATTTTCTTCTCTTTTCTTCTCCCCTGTCTGTCTCCTTCTCTGGCTGCCCCCTCTCTGATTCCCTACTGGCCTCTCTGCTTACCTGGAGGAGAATCACAAGCATCCTTTGGTAGTGGCCTGACGTGTCTCCCATGATGTCCTTCTCCAGCTTGGCGCCGTGGTCTGCGTGTGTGTGAAACATGAGACAATGGCCAGATAAATCCTCTCACACTTATCTCTGACAAGAGGCGTTAATGGCTTCAATCCGCCTAAATTGGGCATGTTGTGTTTTATGAAAGGTCGTCAGGCAGGATCCAATTAGCTTGCATAAATTACGTCTTTTCCACCGTCTCTGGTGACAGTGTCAGGTGATCTGAAAGGTTTAGTCTTTAGTCTCCGGGTCGGACGTCACTTATCATGTTGTTATGAGAGGAACTTTGTATTTCGCCTTTTAATGGCAGTGAAATCCACCACTGACAACACCTTAAACATAAGCTAATGAGCGATTATGACAAGCAAAACTGTCCTGTCTTTTCTAAGTCAGAGTTCCTGTTTAAAAATACACCATCAAAGGGCCTCGGAGCAGATGAACATGCAGAAATTCAGACTTTTTTTTTTACTCCAAATTCACGCAGTTGTCTTCAGGGGCCCAGGTAATACATGTGAAGCTTCATGCGCCTGTTAAATTAAGCTACATCCAGTAGTCCATCAGAAAACTCCTGGGACAGTTCCCCTGATGGTTTAGGGATGTTGACCCAAAGGGGTACCTAGGGTGACCTCAGATACCTTAGCATGCATATTTTACAAGTAAAGGGTCAGTCTCCTCGGGTTTCTAACCACAGTGCTTAAGGTGAGAAACCTTAATTCTTTTGGCTGGCTAGTTTTACACAAGACAAGAAAAAGGTGAAGACTCCCCTAAAGCTTTCACACGCAAGGTCATCAGATCCGACCTCTAGAACTCTAGAACTCTGTTCGGGGGGGGGGGGGGTGTAGGACTCTCTGTTCACTCCATCCATACCTTTTTTGTATGCCTTGATGATGTTTATTATCTCCTCTGGTGCTCTGGAGGCCAGAATCTCAATCAGGACGTCATCCTCCGTTCCTGTTCCCTGCAAAAACCAGGAGGTAGATTGGAGTTATTGGCAAGACTTTTGTGTTGGGCTATTATAGTGTGATATATTTGTTCTTTTTCCATTGGACTTGGCTAGTCACAGAGAATTGCACCAGGATTTCACAAAGGAATTCACCAGCTATCAGGACAGTTAGTGTCTATCAAAATCCTATTAATTTTTTTTTCCAATTCATATAATGCAAAGGAAAGGGAACAGAATGGTGATAAAATGGTGACAAGGGATGACAGGATTGGAATGAAAAAGAGCTTGAGAGGAAATGAAACCAGCTGTGTTTTCTTGGCTGCTTTACCTTTATGGCTTTGTGTAGCTCATTAGCATCGTAGGAAGCTGGAGGGGCCATTAAAGCAAGGAGGAGATCCTCCAACTTTCCACCCAGCTCAGACTTTAAATCTTTAACAAGGTCCTGCAAGACAGTTGAAACCCAATAGTGTTTACTGGGGAATGGACGAGCATTTGTAATATGTGGTGAATAAAAAAAAAATGTGAATATCTCAACCCCTAAAAACAACTTTTCCTGCCACCAAGTGTGTAAAGGGTTTCAAAAACATGCCATGATGACGTTTCCATGTTTGAACTCCAAGACAGAAATCCCCTCTAAGCAGTATAACTCCACGCTCTTAAGAGCAATGCAACCCTAAATTTCCCAAGTAAAGCCAGTGCCTAAGCATCGACTGAAACCTCAGCCTCCAAGTTATTGTAAAATATTGTCAACTGAGCAATCCCTAAAGCAGTGTGTATGGCTGGTTGATCCCTGCAAATCCCTTGCCAGTGGTGAGATATTTTAAAACTGCCTAGACCCTTATATTGTGTTGCTCAAACTGCTTGTCTAGAATTGATTTGTTTATTTTAATCTATGGTCATTACTTCTCAGTGAGGGAGGGAGGGAAGGGATGAGAGGGTGGGGAGACATGAGTTATCTTAATGGTGGAGGGGGGGGGGTGTTCGCCTTCATTATATGTTAGGCCCACACCACACAGACAACACACACACACACCACACAGACACCACACACACACACACCACACAGACACCACACACACACACACACACACACACACACACACACACACACACACACACACACACCACACACACACACACACACCACACACACACACACACCACACAGACACCACACACACACACACACACACACACACACACACACACACACACCACACAGACACCACACACACACACACACACACACACACACACACACACACACACACACACACACACAGACACCACACACACACACACCACACAGACACCACACAGACACCACACACACACACACACACACACACACACACACACACACACACACACACACACACACACACACACACAATCAGATGCTGGAAACACAGAAATCCTTCTCAATCCCTTTGAATCCTATGTGTCTATGATGCCACCATGCCCACACCGCCTCTGGGCGTCTATGGAAGTGCTCTGTGCAGGGACTCCGTGGGGCTCTGTCTGTGTAGAGAGGTTTCTGGAGTGGGCAGCTTATATATAGGCCTGCTGATGGCGCTGGGCTAGACTCACCTTGCCATGGGATTTCTTGTATGCCGCCTTGATTTGCTGCCTCTGGTCATTGGACCGCGAAGTCAGGAGCATAAGGATGGTGTCTTCATCCGTTCCTGTAGCAAGCCATATGGTTGTAAAAACCTTTGAGAAGAGCTTGGATAACAGTGTGTTTCAGATGGTTTTTGCTTGCTGTGCTCTGCCCAGTAACCTAATGCTGGATGCCGCTGAAAGTATCTACTACTAGTATACTGGATCAACTGGTATCAGCTGATGGTATCTGATGGAGTTTACTGTTGCATTTCTGATAATGTCTGTTCCTTGAAATGGGTTGAAAATGAGAATTAGGGCATCACAACTTTCCATTGCTCTAGTGTTACTAGGAGTACACACACACACACACACACACACACACACACACACACACACACACACATTTATGTATTGGAACGCCCCCCATTACCACCAGTCCCGTGTTTCCATCCTCTTGCGTGTATGTGTCACTTACTATTAATTTCTATACAAACCAAGATGGCGGATCCATAGAAATGCAAGCACCCACACCATTGGTGTATCTAAATTAGCTATGTAACAAAAATGACATTTTGCCGTGACTCGAAGAGCTGTAAACAAGGCTGCGTGTACAAATCCGCTTGGAGCTCCAGTGGAATTTTGAAGTAGTGACGAGAATTCTCGGTCTAACCGTTCATGTGCCGTGTGAAAGGGTGGAAGTGGACGACCCACCAGGCCGGCACTAACCTCAGAGCGTAGTAAATATTTCAGTCAGTAAAAGCCCCGGTAAGAACCAAACCAGATTTTGTTCAAATCTACACACCTATGGCTACTGAAAAATGTAAGGTTCATTGAAGTATTAAAAAACATTGTTGTTTTAGATTTTTTGAACGAAATGGGTGATAACTGGAGGTGTTACGAGAACTATTTCCGCTTTTCTTTAACTGGAGCTATCATTCGATCCTCGCTCTCCTCTCTCTCCTTCCCTCTCCACCCCTGACTCATTGCTCCCATGTGTGTCATCTACAGTCATGTGGGACCATTCACATATAATTACATGATGTTCACTCTCTCCCTGTCAGTGTGTGTGCCTGTCTCTCTCTCTCTCTCTTACACAGACACACCCACCCAACCAACACACACACACACACACACACACACACACACACACACACACACACACACACACACACACACACACACACACACAATCTTTAACAAATCTTGTGATGTCTCACCAAGTCCTTTCATTGCCTTGTAGAGCAACTCTGCATCCTGCTTCGCATTGAAGTGGACAAATGGCTTCACACTGCCTCCCGATGCCTGCATGACAAAGACAAATCCAATGACATGCAGAATCAATGGAGAGTATTTCCAGTAAAAGCATACTGATTACTGCTAACATCATTCACTTAGAGACAGCATTCACATTAACCCAAGTCCACACAGTAATACAAATAAACAGAGAACAGTATGTGCATTCACATTTCAGTTAGATGCTATATTATAGACAAATTATATTTATGCATATAATTTGCAAATGTCAGAGAAATGCAGCTAATACCTAACTAGACAATGTGACCTTACTAAGACAACAAGACAGAGAGAGGGGGGAAACTGTGTGTGCCATGCTGCTTTCACTAAAGCCTGGATAAGCCAGCTGTGAGTTATGACACTATTAGTTCTCCACCCCCTCGGCCTGTCTGGCTGTGCACAGATGCGCCCTTCTTAACCAGACGCAACCCCCCCCAGTTTGTTTGTGAGAAATATCACTTTTGCCTTATGAAAGAGATGGAACCCGAGCGCCTGTGTGTTCACTGTGTGCTGAGTGTGTTTCACTAATTCACGGATTGGGATAAATGCAGAGATAAATGCTGCCATGCATCTTTGGTTGTAGTCATGTAATATTTTGTAGGTAGGCTGTAAACTGATCATAAGTTGTTTGTTTGAGACACTGTGTATGTCTGCCTTGGGTTCTCTCTCTCTATCTCTCTCTCTCTCTCTCACCTGGTCTTACCTGTACAGTAATCCGAGCCACCCTCCCCACGACCCCTTTTTCTAAGTCACCAGAGATCTGATACCCTCGGTCATGACTGACTGGGTGTCCCTTCGAAGGATTCTGATGCTCCATGGCCATAAGGACACACAATTATGAACTAAAAAATCATTTTTATTCAGCAAGTTGAGGGTGTTTTTAAGTGAAACACATAGAGCTGCACAGTAAGCTACTTGCTTCACTGACAAGTGAAATCCATTGTATCCTGTCTGCCCTTGTGATCTATAACTGTTTTCTTTCTCCCAAGTGGACATTAAGGCAGATAAAGGACACATCCTTCAGAACAATAATCTCTACCATTTCTCTATTGACTCCACAGCATGGTAATAAAACGGATATTGTGAGGTAAGGTTATCCACCACACAGCACTGGCTCCTAGTGAGGGCTTTTACACACTTAGGTAGGTTCTCCTCTTTTCTACTGCAGGATGGTTTCAGTGTGCATTGCCTTTTACTGTAAAGATGTACACACACACACACACACACACACTGTAAATGTATACTTCTTGCAGGCAACACTCACTGTAAATCTGCCGTAACAGTGAATAAGATGCAAAGACACACAGAGGACACGTTTGCAGGTGCTGCTGTATGTTTTGATAGCCTATGTTTATAATGAGGCTGTGGATCAGGTTACTTACCATTTTAGAATTTTGTTTTCCTTGACTGGGATGCTGTTGTGAAATGACATTAAAGATTACAAATTAGATTAAAGCTCACAAAGAAATGTGTGTATGTTACAATCTTTCTTGAAAATAAAAGTCTCATGAACTCATGCAAATCATAAACCAACTCTTTGGATATTAAAACATGACATATTTGATGCTTGCCAATTAATGCTATAACATTTGACCCAGTAGGCTACACACAGTTCATAAGATTCGAAGTGATAGAAACAAGTGTCTTACCTGCTGAGAAAGTCAGTGACCTCGGAGGTAACTCTAGCAGCAGGGGTAACTTCTGAGCATGATCACCTTTTGCTGTGCATCTTCTTCTCCACCCCATACTTCATATGGAACGCCACTGGCTGTCGTTAGCGATGACGTATTATTGGAGGATGTTCACTGTCTACAGCTCGACTGAAATAACTGGGAAGAAAGTACCGGTAATTTGAAATCGCACGTGTTTTTGAAGTTATATTCCAGAGACATTCTTGTTAGTTACGATTTGAGAAAGAGGGGAAACATGAAAAGAAATTACCAACAATGTCCAATTCTGTAACCGAAATGTTCCAAATCTCTACAATCTATTAGCCTACAATGTGTTGAAGATGTATTAGGCTATACCAACGTATAACATTGTGTAATGGCACACAATAAAAAACACTCCGAAATTATAAAGACGGTGATGCTAAATATTTGACAAATCGAAAAAAAAAAAAAACAATAGCTACTATTTTACTTCATCACGCTTCAGCGACCTCACAGTCACAGGCATGTTTGCATGATACAGTCGTCTCTTAGCCTCTCACTACACCGCTAATTCCAGCATCAATGCCTCGACAAACGCAACACAGCGTGCACGCACACACACACACACACACACAGATCGGTCATTAAAGCAACCCCAAAGAGTTTGTTGTACCTTAAAATAATGTTTCCAAAATCGTTTCAGTGGTTCTGGTTCATCAACTCGTAACAGGGTGAACGGCACTTTCTGCATTCGCTTCGCGGCCCTCTCTCGGCTATAACCGCACTATGTTTGCTGGATCAGGTAGCGGATCTGTAGTTCTACTGACAAATTTGACTGCATACATCGTACTTTCATAAAATCATGCAACATATTTTACCTTGTCTGTGGACACGTTATTTGCAAAGCTGGTGGTGGATAAACAAATAGTGCGACAGAGGAAAAGTTATTTGGTGTTGCTTTAATTAAGGTGAGCACCTCTAGGAAATAGTGAAACAAGAAGAACCTCATCGTGTTTCTCGTAGTATTAGCCTATCGTAGGCTATCTCAGACATGCCAAACTCCATCGCCATTTCTTTTTCACTGAAAGTTAACCTATTTTGCCATTTCCCCACACATTGTAGCCTACACAACGTGTTTTATCTTAAAATAGTCCACATGATAAATTGTAGAATTATATTAAAGAAATTCCGAAGAGACAGATCCCAATTACCTACAGTAAACAAGACTGGGGACAGAAGCCAGGCATTCTCCAGAAGTGTTGTTGGGGAGTTCTGACCTCTTTTGCACCTTATCAAACTTTACCCTCACAGAGTTCACTTTAAGTTCACCCTGCCTCAGCATTTCATCTCGCTCTCACCCCCGCCCCCCCTTTCTCCTCCTCTCAGCATATAATCAATAGGAATATTATTTACCTGCCTCGCCAGAGATGGCATATAATAAACGGAGCCTATCAGCCTGCTTTACCCAACATGATTCATGGGGGGAGGTCACATCCATCCCCAAAGCCCTTTGCCTCCACCATGCATTTTATGGCATACTACTTTCTATGCAAAAGAGACTGAGTTTTATGACATGCAGGGATACATCATGGGTGGATATGAGAGCTAAGATGATTGATGAAATTGGATTAGATTTCAGTTTGAATCTCAAATGTGGTTGGGGTGGTAGCCTAGGCCTATGTTTTTATTATTCAGCTGTCTTTGGGGTGTGATGGTGTGAATTCAAGGCAGAGAGCTTAGAATGTATTCAACGTAAAAAGATTCATTGACCTAATAACTGGCTCCCTTACTCCACGTAAGAAAAGTAATATTTTGTATTCAACTATGAATAACACTCCTCTTCAATATTGACCTTCTGTATGAATTCGAATGACAGTGTTGTATTTACTTAATATCAGTGAAATAGTTTGCTGAGAACGTCAGAAATATTATAGGCCTACATAAGGTCACCCACTGAGCATGTTCACAAATAAATGACTGTGTTCCCATTATATGAATGGATTCTTATTTACAAAATGTGATGCACATGAATTGTTATAAATGCCTTGTTTCCCTATTATATATGATAATTCAGAGACTCTGCATCCAGCAACAGGAACAGCTGAGTAACATCCCTCTCTGTGTGTGTGTGTGTGTGTCACAATGTAATCTATTGATGTAGGATTTGTGTCTTGTTGTTTGTTAAATGTTGTCTGTTGGACATTAAACTAGGGACTGCAGATATAAATTAGCCTAGGCTAACTCTGCATCAATGGATTAGATTCATCAAATGACAACATGTATGTTACAAAATTGTATATAGACACTAACAAATAAAATTAATGAATAAATAAATAAAACAATCAGAAGAATCCCCATTCCACACTATCACGTGGCGTAGACACTGACACTTGGTGCTGCTGCTGGGGATGCCGGTGCAGGGGAGGTAATGAAGACTTGGGAAAGGTCACACTATACGGCCATTATTAAGTCCCCTAGATGAAGAAGTCATGACAGGAGTCCTCACTCACCTGTTAATCTTCCTCTTCCTCTCTCTATCTCTGTACTTAGTGTCTGTATACTATCAATGTGTGTGTGTGTGTGAGAGAGAGAGAGAGAGAAAGAGAGAGAGAGAGCAAACACATAACTCAAAGGCTCCACCTGCATTTCCCAAAATGAATTGGCCCTCACATCAGTCTTCTGAGATGCATTCATATTGCGTCATTAGCATTTAAAAATGACCTATTGATTTTACATCACCAATCACTTCATAACTCAAATGACTGCAATCTTATCTACACGGTGCCCTTTGCGCAAGCCAAACTTATGGGCAGTGGCGGACATTACTTGAGTACATTTACTCAATTACTGTACTTGAGTCATTTTTTCATGTATCTGTACTTAACTTGAGTATTTGTTTTATTTTTTACTTTTACTCAGTACATTTAGGCCAAATATCTTACTTTTTACTCCACTACATTTTGATGTTACCATAACTAGCCTGATGACGCCATTGAGCAAATGATGATAGACAATGATAGATAGATATGATAGACAATTTGACACTATCAAACACAAAAGGGAACTGAAGGGTCTGAAAGTGTAAAGCATTCAACAAAGCAAAAAGTGGTTACTTTGAAGTATCTAAGATAAGATATAAAATTAGTTTGTTTTTAGTTATTTCTACATACAACAATTAGTTGATTTTGTCCTTGAATGAAGGAGAAAGGCTCAATGAATTCCTATGTCTGCGCCGAATCATTTCAACAATAGTAAATGCAACTGTATTGGTAATTTCAGGACTTCTACTTTCAATACTTAAGTACATTTGAAGGCAAGCACTTTTGTATTTCCACTCAAGTAGAAATGTAGAAGAAGGGCTTTTACTGGAGTAACATTTAACCATGTGTATCTCTACTTTCACTCAAGTACAGGATTTGTGTACTTCGTCCACCACTGGTCATAGGGTCTCATACAGGCTGTAAATTGTCTTCATAACGCTTTTCCTATGTGAACCCAAGTGATGTGAGTGGTAGGCTGAAGATGAATGTTTTATGGAGCTGATGATTGATTGTGTATTTGTGACATGATGAGCCCACTAGGTCCACTGAAACTCATTAACCTTTGACCTGCACTTGACAGCAACTGATTCATTCTCTCTAAGTCACTCCCTTTCTCTTTATTTGGAAAATAAGCTTCTCTCTTCTCTCATTCTCTTCTCTCACTCTTTTGACTTCATGCATCATTTGTTTGAACCACAACAAATGTCAGTCTATGACAGTCTATGAGAAACAAGAACAACTTATATTTATACTGAGTTGAGTTTGTTTTTATTCCCAATATGTATAATGTAATATGTCATTGTAAATCGCTTTGGACAGAAGTATCGGCTAAATAAATACCATAAACATAAACACATAATATGATGAATATTGACAGGGTTGCCAACTGTCCAGTACAAATACCTGTAAACAGTTATGCAGGTCTAAAGTGACATTGTGATTGATTGTTTGTATTTCAGTAAGTATGTGTCTATCTGGCTCAGTAATAAAAGATGAATTTGAATAATTTATGGGATTTAAAAATAGAACAAACCAGAGTCTTACATGGGGGGAGCAAATGAAACCTGTTGGCTGGTGGTTGTGCTCCTGTAATTTATTATGTCCTCAAGTACAGAACAAGGCTGTGAGCAGCCATATGTCTCCCAGGACTCCAAAACAAATCTGGTTTAAAGAAAAAAAACACCAAGTATCCAACCTATGCTCAAAAATATATTAACTACTTTAGGCACATACCCAGAGAATAATGAATTAGCATTGATTTTAAAAAAGATTTGCGTTGCTGTTCTGGATAATATTTACAAAAGATGATTACATTAAGCAATCCATTAGGAAAAATACACATAGTTGTTTTAACTCAGTTGCAGAAATCACTGTCCAGAAAAATAAACCGCTTTCTTTCACAGAGTTTGCATATTTTCAACATGCAATATTTGGCTAAACATAGCTCTTAATCTTAATCACACACAGCAACAAACAGTCATCTGTGAATGGATGGCAGTCTCCTGTAATGACTAAAAATCACTGCCTCAGAGCCTCACATAAGTGCCATGCTCCTGTAAGGCAGATCAGTGGAATCAGGAGAGGTCCAGGCAAAACGCACCGATCAGATTGGCACTCCTCCTTGCCCGGGGACGATGGTTGCCACGATTGCCACATCGTTTCCTCCGGCTTCTGCTCAGAGGGCATGTTCCCGCACGGGTCCCTGAGGGTTAGGCTCCCGGACCGACCGGCAGGGCTGCAGCACTGAGCTCACCACCGAGTTCCTCAGCTGCTTCAGCACCATCCACAGCAGCAGCCCCATCAGCAGCAGCAGCAGTGAGCAGAGCCCCAGGTAGATGGTCAGATTCCAGCCCCAGCTTACCGCCATGGGCAAGGAGGTGGACGCCACGAGGAACCTCTGGGGGGAAGGCATGAAGTGTCCGCTGAGGTCCGCAGTAAGCTGGCCATCCGACGGTGCCTCAGTGAAGACGAGGACATGGCACAGGTGTGGTGTGGAGCTGCGCGAGTGCGGGTGTGTGACGCTCCATGCTGTGTGTAGTGGTTCTTGCTCTTGTTTCCTCTGTGTGTGGTGCAGTGAGGGTCGTGTGTGCTGTGATGGAAAGCATGCCCCTTACCATGCAGCGTCTAGGCAGAGTGAAAGGCTGTGTGGCTTCTCACAGCTGGTGTCTCCACCCCCTCTGATGCCTAAAGCAAACATGCTCCCGATTCATCAATTGGTGGTGCGAACACACTCACACACACAGAACCTGGCACCAGCTGCTGAGATGTCATCACTTGTAGACAAAGCAAAATGACTTTCACTCTTACTAGGTCAACAGTATTGAATGCGTGACTAATGCAAAGGCTTATGCTACAATATCGATCTAGATAGGCTACTTGTTGAAAATATAGGCAACATCTCCAAATGATAGGCTCATGAATTACTCTGCAACATATATTACATATAACTGCCAATGTATTAATAATTTATGTTTCAGTACTGTGGAGCGAGAATTGAGGAAAAACTGCCATCTATATCAGACAGGCACTGCATTGTGACTATCCCCATTTTGTCACTGGACTATATTGTGTTATCAACAGGCCTGCATTTCCAGGTCTAGAATTTTGATATATATATATATATAATTGTAATTTTAAAATATATGTATTTAAACATTTTGGGATTTCACATAATCACATATCACATAATAATCAGCAAGAGGAAAACGAAGCTACAAACCCTTACTATGCTCTGCAAAGCCAAAGGCTCGCCCAGTGGTTTTCAAAGTGGGGGCTGGGGCCCCCTGGGGGGCCGCGAGGGGGTGCCAGGGGCACCTCAGCAAGTTGGAAAGAAAAATAAAAACAACAAATAAATACATTTGAAACATTTTAAATATATCCATTACTATGATGGTTGTTATACAATGCCATTATAATAATTAGTCACATATCTGAACATTATTTTCCATGATAATGACTAGGAATAATAGTAGAGTGATAGCTCTCATATAGCAGAAAGCCCCAAATGTAATTTTACACACTGTATGCTCCATCACAAAATGCTTGTGGCTAAAATAATTATTAGGATTATCTTAATGTATTTTTAAATTTGCCATAGTATTGTCGATGGGTTTAATAACACATCAAGGGGTCCTTGGCCAGAACCTAGTGGTATTTGAGGGGCCTTGTCAAGGAAAAGTTTGGGAACCCCTGGGCTAGCCTAATCTACCGACTACAGAGTACAGACATCTCAAACAGTTCTTTTGAGATCAGTGGAGTAGGCCTACGTGTTGACAGATCCATCCGAGGAACCGTTTTACATAATACTGCACTCTAGTGGTCAAACTGCACAGGAGACTTTCACATTTATGTATTAATCCCAAATATTATTGACTGAGTTTTACAAACCATTTAAATGTTAGGTGATGAAATGTTATGAAAAAGCTGCTTTGGTTTGCTGATAACTTTGTGGTTCTCCAATGCGTCCCCACTTGTTGCCTTTGCTGCATCTATTTGCACTAGTGCTGGCTTGAACGTTCCCTATGCTCCGAACGTGCCCTACAGTTTCACCATGGCAACCACCTCCTTGTTTGAGCATGGGAAAGCCTGTTTGGGCTAGCAAAGGAAGCTACAGTCAACGCAATCATGCTCTGAAGTTTACATATGTTTAGCGAACAACATATAATTAAAATGATGCGTTGCCTTATATGTAACGATATCTTCTAGTAAAAGAGGTAGCTGTTGCAAGGCGGAATGTGCCTTATTTTACATCCTCGTCGACCAGATGGCTATGAAGTGGCTGGCTAACGTTAGCTAAACTAAACTGGCTTACTTACTTACAAACTGGCAACCTGCTAATCCCGATGTTAATCCACTGTCAGAAGATGTGTCTCTCGATTCGGACGAGATGTGCTGAATGACTGAGTTGAAAGCCTTGTTGCTTATGCTTAACGTTGCATTTAACTTACACCGTTAATTTAAATGTTAAGACGTGACTTTTTCAAGGCAACCAGCCAATATCATTTAACAAAAACGTGAGCTAACGTTAGCAAGAAGACGTATCGTTTTGTAAAGATGGAAATAAACTTGAATCATGTTGATTATGTGCAGGTAGGTAACGTTACTTTTATTTGCTGTGATTCACACGGTTATGTAACATTAGCATTATTGCATGAATGTAATTTTGATGCTGCTGCTAGATTGGCTAGCTAACATTGCTATTATGAACAGCTGATTTCGCCAAATTAATATCTGGCGATGACTAGCTAACGTTATCCATGGAATAGTTGTAAAATGTACGGTACGTGTGTAATGTGGCAAATAATATCCCCTGTTGAAGAAGAGGTTGAAGCCAGATCTCTTGATATCTACGCTATCTATGAAAAGTTTAGTTTGAGTAAATTCATCAGCAATGGGAGAGTAGCAGCTAACGTTAAATCGAAATGTCTCGAGTTCAAGATAACGACAAAGTTAACATTCTAGTCAAACTCTGTTTTTGCAGGTTGGAGTGACCTCTCAGAAAACGATGAGACTGCTGCCTGCGATAGGACGCAAAGCTACTCAAAAGGTAACTGTTGTGTTGTGTCCAACAGTGAATAAATCATAGCGCTAACATCTGCTGAGCACTTCGTTAATCCGTTAAGGCAATCCTGGCAGTCACCGTATGTAACTGTTCACATGAGATTAATCAGTCAACTATGTTGCATTTAGTCAGTGAATACTGACCCCCATTTCGTCTACATAATGCAGCGTTTATTGATACCATCATCATATTCTCTACGCTATAGACTGACCCGATCCCCATTTTTTGTTAGGTGGCAGTGGCAGATCATGATGGTGTACTGACATGCTTTGGGATGAAAAAGGGAGAGGCAGTGGTGAGTACAGTACCTCATTTTCCAGTTATGCAGGTAGAAACACTTCAAATCAATTTTGCAGCAAAACAAGATCTTGTGTGGTCATCTGTTTTATGCAGCCTGTGTTTAAGACGCTACCAAGCCAAAAGATATCCAGGCTGGAACTGGGGGGAGCCCAAGGGACTCCTCAGGAGAAGATCTTTGTGTCTTGTGGTTCTGAAGTTAGAGGCTTCACCAAGAAGGGAAAGCAGTTCCTGTCCTTTGAAGCCAATCTGACAGAGACCATAAATGCCATGTGAGTAGGCAGTATTCACTTACTGCGTGTATTTAACAATTTCCCAATCAAATGCCACTGATTTTCATGTCATAGTTGCACTAGGAAGAAGGACTGGCTGATTTGTTTTAAGATGTTGAACATAAAGCTGTACTCCGTAATGAGAGGTGTAAATGTAATGTAACTGAATGTATAAGTTGCGTTGTTTACAGGCACGTTTCCGGAGCTGATCTTTTCGTGTGTGCCAGCTACATCTACAACCACTACTGTGACTGTAAGGATCAGGACTACTACCTGTCCGGGGACAAAATCAACGACATCGTGTGCCTGCCAGTGGAGAGGGTGGGGCGCACCGTGCCCATTCTAGCCTGCCAGGACCGCGTGCTGAGAATCCTTCAGGTAACTACTCCCTTCTCTTCTCCACTGCACACCTGTAGAACTCTGCAAACTTGTTATGCTAGTACAGAAAATCAGACCGTTGATTTAATTATACTAATTGTTTCTACTAATTAAGTGTGCAGTGGTTTTATTGAGTTCCACGTGCCTTTCTGTAATCACTTGTCTATAATTGTTATTTTCCTGACCTCTCTCTCTCTGCCATTACCCAGGGATCTGAGCTTCTGTATGATGTAGAAGTCCCTGGGCCTCCATCAGTTTTGGAGCTCAACAACCAAGATGGGGGTAGGTTCTCGAATATGGTGGAATAAATACAATGTGGATGACAATTCAAATTTTTGAGGCTACATGTCCCAAATGGATTTGCATGCCATGATTAACACAATCGGCCTAAAGATGTCAGAATCTCAGACAAGTTAGGTTCACATCAGATTGTCTTCTGAGTTTCATGATATCTTAGTAAACCATCCCCTTGACTCTAAACTTCTATGCTTGCTTCCACAAGGAAATACCCCTTCTTGCATGAAATTGTAGGACATTTACATGAAAAGTAATCGAATCATTATAGGCCTGGACTAATCAGTTTTGGAGTGAAATTATAGAACAAAATTTGGATATTTTTAAATTAACCCCTCCTCCTTCCCATTCAAAGGACTGACCAAGTAGTACAGTCTCACAGTGCATTCTAATGACTGTTAAATCTTTCAGATCAACTGTCACGAACATAAACAACCTCTGAATACCTTTTAAAAGGCACTGCTGGCATTGGTATTGAAATGTTTTTTTGTTAGATAGAATGTGAACTCACCTGGTTTGACCTTTAGGTAAAGAGGGAGAGGAAGTTCTCTATGGGACTACAGATGGGAAACTTGGACTGGTGAAAATAACAGAATCCTCTCCTGTTTCAAAATGGGAAATCAATAATGACAAGAGGAAAGGAGGTAAGCATCTGTTACTCCTGGGTCTGTTTTCTTGAGTCCCCCCCCCCTCTGTCACCTCAACACTCCCTGTTGTTCTTAAGTCTGTCTCCTTATGTACTCTACACATGGTCAAGGAGTTGTTTAGGTTAACTGTGTGGGGTTTCCTCCACTAGGGATACTGTGTATTGACACGTTTGACCTTGTCGGTGATGGGGTGAAGGAGATCTTGGTAGGAAGAGATGACGGAACCGTGGAGGTCTATGGACTTGACAGCTCAAATGAACCGACTCTGCGCTTCCAACATGTGAGTTCCTCAACAGTTTCCTCACGGTTACAGGAACTACAGTTGTGTGTTCTTATTCATGATTTAGTAATTCAGTGGAACAAAGTGGTCCTGTCTGAGCCATTAACAACAAATCACAGTCGATTAACGCTGCGGGATATTCATGACTACTGTTACTATGACTTCAGGTTCTGTCAGAAAGCGTTACATCAATCCAGGGAGGCTGTGTAGGAAAAGAGAACTATGATGAGGTGCTGACAACCACCTACACAGGTAATGGTCTACTCTTCACCAGCCAGGGTTTAACAAAACTAAACATGCCAGGTCAACAATTATCTTTCTGATATGTTGGCTTGGGAAGGACAGCATGTTTTATTTCTCGGCTGCCGTGCATTGGATATATGTTGTATATAGATATAGATATAGAGGTGTACTTACACAACTCTGTTGATAACCTCTTGTGTTTGTATTTAACTGCATCAGAAAGACCTACTGCACAGTGCCATGCCTGTGTTATAATGCTGCCCTACTGCACAGTGCCATGCCTGTGTTATAATGCTGATCTACTGCACAGTGCCATGCCTGTGTTATAATGCTGATCTACTGCACAGTGCCATGCCTGTGTTATAATGCTGCCCTACTGCACAGTGCCATGCCTGTGTTATAATGCTGATCTACTGCACAGTGCCATGCCTGTTATAATGCTTATCTACTGCACAGTGCCATGCCTGTTATAATGCTTATCTACTGCGCAGTGCCATGCCTGTGTTATAATGCTGATCTACTGCAGTGCCATACCTGTTATAATGCTTATCTACTGCACAGTGCCATGCCTGTTATAATGCTTATCTACTGCACAGTGCCATGCCTGTGTTATAATGCTGATCTACTGCACAGTGCCATACCTGTTATAATGCTTATCTACTGCACAGTGCCATGCCTGTGTTATAATGCTGATCTACTGCACAGTGCCATGCCTGTGTTATAATGCTGCCCTACTGCACAGTGCCATGCCGGTGTTATAATGCTGCGTTGTTTGACCGCTTGCTCGTGTGTGCTGCAGGCTGGGTGACGGGACTGACCTCTGAGCCCCAGCAGATGGAGGCCGGTCCTGGAGAGGAGGTGAAGATGAGCAAAGAGACCCAGGCCAAGGTGGCGGCCCTCAGGTACCCACTCGGATGCACCACATCCATGCATTAGTGAGATGGAGATGCATTAGTGTGTGGGGAGTCTGGGTTTTACAGTTTAATTTTATGGAATTGCGTCCTCCTTAAGTTCAATTTATAAATCAATTTTGGATGTAAAAACCATCATCTGTATCCAGGATATTTTCCAAAATATTTACGAGATTTGACTTAGGCTGTCATGCTACTCTCAGCTACTCATGCATTTGTATGTGTGTGTGTGTGCGCGTGTGGGTGCATTTGTGTATGTGCGTGTGTGTGCGTGCGTGTTTTGTGTGTGTGTGCGTGTGCATGCATGTGTGTGTGTGCAGGGCTGAGTTAGAGCAGCTGCAGGTGAAGGTCCTGCAGGGCCGAGAGAAGTACCAGCAGAGTTCTCAGTCCAGCACTGCCGTCTCGGCCGTCCCTGTGTTCAGCGTCAACGACAAGTTCACCCTGTGCCAGGACGACGCTAGCTACAGCCTCACCCTCGAGGTCCAGACTGCCATCGACAACTTACTGCTGCAGGTCAGGACGGTCACCATGGCAGCTGATGACACTGTGACAAAACAAAAGCACCATGGAAACCATAGAATTCAAAAGGAGTAGAGTGGACATTACCTCTCAGCTTCCATATACAAATGGTCCTGCTTTAATAAGGACCTTGATGACAATTATTACTGTGGCTACTTGTGGCTACAGAAATGCAACTTATGCCTGCAATTAAATGGTTGTGGAATAATCAAATAATGAACATAGTGCATTAACATCCCCATGGAATAACCCTTTACATTTTGGCGCAGATCCAACTCGTGGGCGGCTTAACAAATTTAGTTTCACTTTCACTGATGGAGCATTGGCATATATATATGACGCAAGTGAACTTCAGGAACAGCTGCCGTTCGTTCAGGTTTCATGTCAACAAATAATAGTAGGCTAACGTTGAAGGCGCAGTCAGGGATTCCACAGGAGATCACGCTTGTTTGTGTTTATGTTTAAGTTTATTAGCAGACGCAATTTTGTGCAAAAAAACGTAGCCTACATTATGTTAACCAAGGAACCAAATTAAACACGCCAGCGAGATAGCTCGCCCCTACCTTCAGTAGCCTATTCCCAGATAAATCCACGCATTGTTTCGTTTTTGTTTGTGATACAGGCAATGCTTGTAAAATCTACTCTTTTTCTAAGTCTGTAGTGGCGACCAAATGTGATGTGCAACTAAGACCTGCAATCACTAACTGCTGATATCTGCCAAAAGAATGACCATAGCATGATGTAAAACCATCTGTCCACGCTTTGTTCAGAATGGTGTTAACAGAGACAGGTGCCCTTGTAGATTGTGCAATACAAGATATTTAATCTGTTGGTGGTAAAATATTGATTGTGTAATAGAATAGGGAAATGTCTGACAACACCTGGCAATTACCACACAATTTTCATTACATGATTGCTTTCATGTTTGCAACCAGAGTGACGTTCCTATCGACTTACTGGATGTAGACAAGAACTCTGCTGTTGTGAGCTTCAGTGAGTGTGACTCGGAGGTGAGTCTGTCAGCGTTTTTTCGTATGAAGTATCCAGGAAACCCATTCAAGACAAGACAACCAAAACTATTTGCACTAACGCTGACTTGTGTGACTTTCTGTTCATTCTGTTCAGCAACCAAACGGCAATTTTCTTCTGGCTACATACAGGTGCCAAGCAAATACCACCAGGCTTGAGTTGAAGGTAAGGAACTCAAGGAATTGGTGCTCTTCACTATGCTTAAACTGTCAACTGTCATAATTTGACTTAGTAACTTTCCCTGGAGTAGATACTCAGCTGAAAAATCACCTGCATATGTCTGTATTAGCCAATAGGTGGGTTTACATGAACAGTTTTTTGTCACTTTGACTAAAGTGTTCCGAATTAAACATGTGTGCCACCTGTTTACATGGGGTACGTTCTATTGGATTAGGTGCTCTCAAGTGCTCTAGAATCTTTGATTGGAATAGCCGTTGCTGCTTTGCTTTTGCTTGAGAAGCTACATTGGGAGACCTGATTGACTGATTTAGTTGGAATAAGAACGGAATACATCACCCCTTTCATTCAAAATTCGAATTGGATCGGCAGTTTTATTCCGATTAAGGTGTTTATATGTGACATCTGTATTCCTATTGAGCCATCATTCTGATTCTAATTGGATTAAAAGTGTCCATGTAAATCCATGGCAATAGCAAGACTAACAAGAATTATGATAGGTTCTTTTCAATTAGAGATGCACCGATATGGAATTTTAGGGCCGATAACGATAACCGATATTTATTGGTTTGTTGTGGCCGATACCGATACGATAACCGATAATATTACTAAAAAAAAACTGTGAAAAGTGATTCGGGGAAAGCATTTAATAAGCATAATTTTATTGCAGTAATTTTACCTACCACCAAATGATGGACAGAACTCATAATAGTCCTCAATAGTACGGCAGTCAACAACATAACAGTAGCCTAGCCCTACAGTATGTGTGGCTCCTTTAAGTGAACCTGACGTCAGTGAATTGCGAGTGAGTGGCTAGAGAGTTTGAATCGTTTTTATTTAGAACTAAACACTCATAAACGGCTCAGCTTGGAATAAGCTACAGTATAGCGACCAAATCAGTGTTTGTGAGGGAAACTTAGGTTTAGTTTTAACTGCGGGTAACTGAATAAAGCTGCAACTCCTCAGACTGTATCTTATGCTTATGTCCGTCTACTCTGTTGCGCACAACCTGCTGCAGCAGAAATGAAAGGAGTTAGCCCCGAAGGTTTTAATAACTTATTATGATGACCTGTCTGAAACTGAAGCACGAATGGTTAGCATATTTCTAGGTAATAATACAAAACCCAAGCTAAAGTAATGCAAATATAATACTAAAACACAACTTAGAACTAGGCCTACTTATGTTCTCGTCCTAATAACGAGTTTGTTTATTTGTTTCCCCGACCAGTGCGGTAAAGTGCAAACACACCAGCACAAGACGGCACTAGATAGGGCTGAGCTTCGCTCTGTTAAGGTTAAATGGCGGATCATTCACGAGAGGATTTTGAGATGCACAGATTCCCAAATGAACGCATATCCACAGATTTTGTTAGAGTGGTGAAATACATTCACACCGCTGACATTATATTGAGGAAAAAGTATAGCCAACCAAGCTCAAGTAGCTCAGTGTAGCCAGACGGACTTTAAAAAATATCGGCGCAAATTATCGGCCAGAATTATCGGACCGATAATAATATTTTCATTTTTTCACTTATCGGCTAATAATATATCGGCCGCCGATATATCGTGCATTCCTATTTTCAATGTTTCCTTTAGAAGTTGAAACAAATTTCCCTGAAAAAAAAGAGATTGAATTGAAACTGAAATGATATGAAGTGAGAGCTAGATATAGCCTGCTCTGCATCAATAGACTGACGACCCAACTATTGTGTCCTCCTCTCTCAGGTGAGGTCTATCGAGGGCCAGTATGGCACTCTCCAGGCATACATCACCCCTCGCCTGCAGCCCAAGACCTGCCAGGTGCGCCAGTACCTGATCAAGCCTTTATCGCTCCACCAAAGAACCCACTCCATCGACCAGGACAGGTACGGACCACTTCACCAGGGAAGGAAAGAACAACTCTACCAATGTCAGGTCTTAAAGCAAGGAAAATTTGAGTGTCGGTGAAGTAATCATCAGATACTTTCAAAGTCGTTATGTGTATAATTATCTGTTTTCAAATCATAAACGGCCTGGCCTATGCTTGAATTCAGGCACAGATACAGAGATCATTTATGTGCAACCACGTTTTCTCCCACATCAGTCATCCCTTGAGTTGACAGGCTTTAAGGATAAGGATTTACTCCAGACCAGAAGTGGCAGTAATGAGCCTCAACACATCAACTATAATTTTATCGAAGTAATAAGTTGCAAGCTGCAATCTTAACATAAAACAAATCCAAATCAAGACCAAACTTGGGTAATTACTTGTTGTTGGAGAGTGTTTCAAGGTTTTTACATTCAGAAAAGAATTTACTCTGACATGTTCTTGTGAACACTTAATGGCTTTAACTTTATGGCTTTATTGCTTTTTTCAATTGGTTACCAGTGAAAAGTGACTTAAAATGGCACTTTTATTTTGTTTACCACTATCATGTTTTCTGCTGCTGAATGAAAACAATCACTCCAATTAGAAATCAGAGCAAAGATTAGAATTTTTAATGTTGTTTGTTTTTTCCTGGCTTTCTGTTCAATAAACACACAGACCCGTGAACACGCTGAGCCTGGTTGGGCAGTTCAGCTTTGCGGAGATCCACTCATGGGTGGTGTTCTGTCTGCCAGAGGTGCCCGAGAAGACCCCTGCAGGAGACAACATCACATTCTACTTCCAGAACACCTTCCTTGGCACCCAGTTGGAAGCTACTTACTGGTGAGATCAACACGCCCGTATAGATGAACAGTGCTGAAGTCAAATGTAAATGCTTTATAGCAACTGGGAGGAGGGGTGGTGGAGAGTGTGTGTGTGTGTGTGTGGGGGTGTGTGTGTGTGTGTTAACACTTAACAAAGTGTTAATAGCAACTACAGATCCCATAAAAGGGTTTAACTGGAGTTCTGGAAACGTGTTGCATTTTGTGATGTAATTACTTTGAGGAACGGGAATGGTTTAGTGATTAGTGGTTGCAAGAGTAAACTGGACTTGTAGTGATCAAATTATCTTTACAATCTTATGTTTTCTGTTTGATTTAAAGCAAAGGGGAGGCACACTTCAAATCTGACAACATCTCCACAATATCAATACTAAAGGATGTCCTATCCAAAGAGGCCACAAAGAGAAAAATTAACCTGAACACATCTTACGGTAAGTACTGAACCATAGTGGCACAAAATGCAATCTCTGACGATGATCATGGAAATCTACTGTCTTAAAAACCACAGAAAGAAAATCCCCCTCTTTCCCATGGAATATGCTAAAATGAGGACTGAAATGAGACATTACCATACCAAAATCCTGTGAAAATGTGGTCTGCTCTATGTTGATTCTCACTTATTGTCAAAATGCTAAAGACTTTGTGTGGTGATCTTTCATTCATTCGGATGTTGTTGTTTGCACAAATGTGTGATATCTGTCCCTGCTGTACAGATATAAATGAAGACTCAGTGAGCCATACACTGAAGATGATTCACCCTAAGCTGGAGTACCAGTTGTTACTAGCCAAAAAGGTGCAGCTTATTGAAGCACTAAAGGTGAGCTACAATAGGTCTTCATCGCTGTTACTGCATGATCCTGTTATCATAGCTAGCACATTAAGTTGGGGACTGATTTTTTGATGTACCAAGTAACTTGGTCAAATTTCATGGATCATACATACTGCAATTTCATGGATCACACACTATCCCCACTGTGTGGTGCTTTGGATGAAGTTGTCTATTAAATGGATTCAACTAAAATGCCCCTGTACTGTGTGAAACAGGAACTGCAGGTCCACGAAGGCAATGCAGATTTCCTTATTCCTGAGTATCGTGGTATTCTAGATGAGTCTGCCCACCTGCTGGAAGAGTACAAGAAGCAGCCAGCCCATTTGGAAAGATTATACGGTATGAGGATTTAGGTGTTCATCCTGATTTTAAAATGATTAATACAACATGAGGCCAAAAGTCATAATTTAAGAAGTATGTCTGCAAATCACTTTGATATAGACAGATTTTGTGAGTAAGCTAATATTTGTTGTGTTTTTTTATAGGTATGATAACTGATCTCTTCATTGACAAATTCAAGTTTAAAGGACAAAATGTGAAAACAAAGGTTTCGTTGTTACTGGAAATTCTTGATAACTATGATCTGAATTCTTTAATGGATTTTTTCAATGAAGCTTAATCCATTACATGGTACAATGGATACCTTATTTATGTTGTGTAGCTGTTTGTCTTATTTTGTCAGTAGACCACTTGTCTTGTAAATGATCAGGTTTTGTCTAGAAAATTAAAATCTCAAGATATTTTCTGTATTGCCTTTAAGGAATGGCCATACATTATACTTTAATATACTCTGCATATCGTGTTTTTTGACAATGTAATAAATTTACATTAATGTACTTTGTGTGTGTGTGTGTGTGTGTGTGTGTGCAGAATATTCAATTAGAAACAGTTAGAAACCTAGATAGCTGCTAGGATAAATCTTCACTTCCAATAACCACAAAATATTTTGAACAATTCCGCAATAAATGAATGGAATAAGAGTCAAAATGACAGAATTAGTGTCATTAAAAAATGTCCGCGTCAATACACTGACGACAGCCTTAAATGTCTTTTTTGAATTTTGTCTGAACCAATGGATTAGAGCCTCGAATTCCCAACGGTTTGTGAGAAAGTAACAACAGGTTTGGATTCTGCCGGCCGCCGTACACTTAATGACGTATACGCAGCATGAATTTCGATTGGATGTTTCAATAGTCGCGGGCTACTTGAACTGAGACAGCAACAATATCTGCACGGTCTGAAAAGAAACAAGGCAGGATAGGTGAGGGCATCTTATTAGATGCAAATGGTGTGATTGTGATTCTTTTCTTTGTTATAGCTTAATTTGTTACAGCATGGAGGTTTCTCTTTAGTTAAGGGTCGTCAATTGGCTTTGGGAGATTCATTTCAGTAGTTGCTAGTCTGCAGCTTATTTTTTAAGTAGTTTGCTGCTAGCTACCTGGCTAGCGACGTCTGCTTTTCGACATTGTGAGTCCTCATTCGATTCTTGCTCGACTTTAGTTTGCTAAATTGGTTACTTGAACGTCACAATTGATTTCATGACTAGCTTGTAACAATACAATTGCACTAGTTTCTTGTTTTATTTTGAAAACCTTACACATTAGCAACACATTCTTCAGACCAGCTTGGTTAGCCACTGTCCGCAAGAAAATGTCAGCCTTTACTCAAGGAAACGCGCTTCATGATACCGAGAGAGTGCTCCAGAATCAAGAAAACTCGCTCAGACTACGGGCTTCTAAAGGCAGATCGGAAAATCAAGAAAATGTGATCCCAAAGCCAACTAACAGAACTGTTTTGGGAGCCTTGGAAAACAATCCACGCAGACTCCAGACTCAGCGCGGCTTAAAACAGGTTGGTGTGAGCTGCAGGCTGCAAAGTTAGCTGAATTGAAGCTAACGGATTTCATTTGCCGTTCATAACGTTAACGTTAGATGGCTTTCCCATCTTTGACTCCATCCAACAGTGGCTTTTGGGGCGTGGGATAATTGTTGTATGAGTAATGTTATACCTATGTAGCCTTAATTGTGTGGTGTATATTTTGGTCATTTATGAGAAGCTAGTTTTAACTTGGGTGGCTAACTTAGCCACCTGTGGGTAGCGCTGTGCAAGCTATCCAACCGCCAAGCCTTTACCAACCATCTATTTGGCTGACAAACATGACTGTTTTAAACATGTGGCTCACAATCGAATTTTATAAAATATGAAATTAAAATGGTCAGTACGTAGACACGTGAGTAAATTCCGGCGGTGTCTTGCCCGTTTTCTCCAAAGTGGTACGTTTTTAAATGTCCCAAGTTCCCTCCCAAGCTTTCCGCCATTTTGCGCCTGTCAGGACACTGAACAACTTTCTCGCAGGCAATCAGCTGTCTCTGGGTAATAATCCGGTATCTTAATTGTGGTAGGGTTTGCATTATGGCACTCTTGCTTGGAAGTAATTTAACATTAAAGTTTGCCGCGTCAATCTGTTGCATGTTTGCGTCATGCTTGTTTTGAGCTGTGGTGACCTATTAACGTAGACATACAATGTATTTGCCACCTTCCAGGGATTAAACCAAGGACTGTCCTGCAAAACAGAAGACAATGGCCGGAGCTGTGCAGAAAATGTGGCTCCAAAACAGCCGGCTTTCCAGATTCATGTGGATGAGCCTGATGGTGCCTGCATCAAGAAACAAGTATCTTCCAAGCGCAGCCCCGTGGAGCCTTCTCCCCTAACACTAAACCCGACTGTAACACGTCTAAGGCAGCCACTCGCCCCTATTGACCTACCTATGGATGTCAGTTTTGGTATGTTTGATCAAGATCGGCTCATTAATACCTTGTTAATTCCAGTAACTGAAATGGTCCAAATGACTGACTTTGCACTATCTGCCTTCAGACTCTGCTATGGACATGTCTGTTGTTGAAGAAGAGAAACTGCCCTGTGTGAATGAAGTCACTGAGTATGCTGCAGAAATACATGCACATTTGAGGGAGATGGAGGTGAGCAGACTTTACTGGAGTGTCTGACTGGGCCTTCACTTAGTGTCATATCATGGTCGCCTTCTCAACTCATGGCTGGGAACTTTATGCTTGTTAACAGGTGAAGTGCAAACCAAAACCCGCATACATGAAGAAGCAGCCGGACATCACAAACAGCATGCGGGCCATCCTTGTGGACTGGCTTGTAGAGGTCGGTGAGGAGTACAAGCTTCAGAACGAGACCCTGTATCTGGCTGTGAACTACATCGACCGCTTCCTGTCTTCAATGTCCGTATTGAGGGGAAAGCTGCAACTGGTCGGAACAGCTGCCATGCTGCTGGCTTCGTAAGTGTTTGCTGCCAGTAAGCTACTTTGTGCCTATAGAGGCTGTGTAGCCCTGTTTTGTGGCATGCTCTGATGGTGGGAGCTGACCCATGTCTTGCCCCCACAGGAAATTTGAGGAGATCTACCCTCCAGAGGTGGCAGAATTCGTTTACATTACTGATGACACTTACACGAAAAAACAGGTGTTGAGAATGGAGCATCTGATCCTGAAGGTGTTGTCTTTTGATCTGTCGGCCCCCACAATCAACCAGTTTCTCACCCAGTACTTTCTGCACCAGCCAGTCAGCAAAAGGGTAGAGAGTTTGGCGATGGTGAGTGCATGGTTCACACCCAGTTGATTGTATGCTAGTGCTCTGGCATTGCTTATGTTGGTGTTTTCTCGTGCTGATTTTTACAAGGAGTTTACCTCCCTTTTCTAGTTTCTTGGAGAGTTGAGCCTGGTAGATACGGACCCCTCCCTGAAGTATCTCCCGTCACAAACGGCAGCTTCTGCGTACATTTTGGCCAATCACACAATCACTGGTGGATCTTGGGTGAGTCGAGTTGGCTTGACACTGGAATCTTTGCTTTTGAGTCTTTAAACCAGATATCAGGTTGTAACTTAATCACTGCATCATTCGTCACATCCCATTTCCAGTCAAAGACGCTGGTTGAGGCCACTGGATACACCCTGGAAGACTTGATGCCCTGTGTGTTGGATCTGCATCAGACCTACCTCAACGCTGCCAAACATGCACAGCAGTCTGTGAGGGAGAAATACAAAACCTCAAAGTAAGTAGACCTGTGCATTTTGCGTTCCTTGAGCTTTTGATGTGCTTTCCTTGTTGCATGTTGATCAAAGCATGTTTCATGATTCTGATGTTTGTCACTGTCTTTCTCAGGTACCATGAAGTCTCCGTTATTGAACCCCCAGAGAAGTTGCAATTAGAATAGTTTTGATCCCGGATCCTTATAATTGTTTGTACATTTATTTTTCTACTAAATGTTGCATTTTCCAGGATTTAAATGACTGAAACCATAGCCTTGATTACTTGGGTATGTGGTGAGATTAGTGCTTTTTAATGTGCATTTTTATATGGCTGTCCTTAAGGACTGCTTTTAATGCCTGATTCAGCCAACAAGAAACTCGTATGTAGTAAATCAAGCTGTGGTTTTTAAATGTTTTTGTATGTCCCCCTCCTTTTTCGAGGCAATCTCTGGACTATTTAAGCAGCCTCAGATTTTTCTTCCATTTTTGGAAATGCCACCTGTAATTAAATGCCCAGATTTTTACATCTAATTGGTGTCCTGTCTTTTACAGTATGTTGAAAGTACTCCTTGTTTGACGTTGACAAGCATTGCTATTGTGATGTAACACTTCTCCGAGGTATACATTTCAGATAAACTATCCCTATTGTCAGTGTTGATTGGTCCACATTACGGAGTTAACTACTTGGGAAGTGAATGCAAAAGCTTTGCCAACACAATTTGTACTGAATCCTTTTTAAAGTTATCTATACGTATATTTGCAAATTTGTGTGGGTGTGATCGTATACCACCAAAGTGAAGCTCACCAACTGTTAATATAGTCCCCTACCCAAATACACCTTCCAAAGCTTGGTTTCTTTAAGTGTGAGGTGCATAGCTTTGGTTCACCATTTGTTGATTGTAAGCAGATTTGGAAATGGGGAGCTAATTAAAGGCTTTTCATAGCTGGAGGGAGATGGTTAACTTGTGCAATATAGGAAATTGGGTCAGGACAGACTTGCTTTTCCTGTCTGAAACCTATATTCTTTAGACTGATGGTAGTCTGACTTACATTTAAGTATAATTTCATAACCTTGATTACAGTTGGTGTCAAAACATGACAATTGGTCTTGAACCTACACAAAGTCTTATGTTTTGAGTTTTGTTCAAGGGCTGTTAAAGGTGACCTAATATATTTTAACTTGCATCACACATTGGTTTAGCAGATGCTTTTGTCCAAAGAGACTTACAAATAAAAACAATAGCTAAAAATGAACAGTATAAACGGTTTTGAAATATTGGTAAGACTACATAAAGGAAAATAACACGTCAATGCAATATCAATGATTAATAGCCTAATGATAATGAATACCGTAGTACATAAACCATAACTTGGCATACACTTAAGTGGTTCTTGTCTTTAGACTCCTTGAAAGACCCAAACTCACAGGAATGGAGAGTACTGGGCAACTCATTCCACCACTGAGGAAGAGTTGAATTTGACCTAGCATTTATGGCAACAGACGTTCAGAAGACCGCAGTGGGGAATTGGGTACAATTGAAATAGCAGGGAGCAGATCCAGTAAGTGTCCTATAGGCCAAGGTGAGATTTAAATTTGATTCTGGCCATTATAGGGAGCCAATGAAGAGTAAACCTCCTAAATCACATGTAACTCCTCAGTTAATCAAATATTCAAATGCAAGTTGTGAATTAAGGTTTTATTAAGTTTTTTGTTCATGTACTAGATTGAGTTCATTCGGCTACACAAACAACTAATAAAACAAATGGACTAAAATGACAGCATGCCTTAACATTTCAGTGAACTATGAGAATCAACTTTTGATGTAAGAACCTACAATGTCACCCCACAGAAGATGCAATGCAGTTCCAGAGTACACATGGCCAATCTGACAAAAGCAATTTGTCTGTACATGAACACTAAATCTTTGACCCAGTTTAGGGAAATAGAAGCATATTAAAGTTAGCAATTGTTAAGGTAACATTTGAAAAAGTATTACAAATAATAACGGCACATAAAATCTGGCTTCTTTCAAATGAAGATGACTGAGATTCTCCCAGACTAATTGTTAATACAGATTGTATCATCAAAGTTCACATTTTAATTTGGATAGGAAAAGCGATTTAAGACAACACCAGCACATACCAAACAAGAAAGCTGTTTCACAGGAAATTAAGTATAAAAATGGATTAGATTCATATAATCCAATGCTTTGACTCGACAGTACCCAGACACTAATCCCACCTCTGACAAAAGTACAATGTAATCTCACTCAAGAATCATGAACCTTAATAATTCCATCATAAATAAGTAATCTCAATTTAATCCAGCTCTGAAGAGGAAAAAAATATGAACCACAAATAAATACATCCTGAAGGTGACAGACCAAAAGCTGTTCCACCATGGGTGACAAAAAATAAAAATCCTACAGTGCCCCACAGTACATATAGTAACCATAATCGTTGGGTGTACCCTACAGCGTAGTTTCCCCACAGTGCATGGTTAAAAAGGAAAGGTCAGTCATCCAGGTATTAAAATCCAGCTGTTGTGTCCAGTGCAGCAAAAGCTCAAAAGGGGGAAGCAGATGAAGAGCAAGATGGTTGACGGGAGCAGCTGTGACACCCTCCAAAACATTCATCTAGAGTCTGCTTAACGTCAGTCTCTTAGGTGGTACATCCCTTCCTCCCGCTGCAGGGGGCTGTGTTTGTATGAGTGGGAGTGTGTGTGTGTGTGTGTGAGTGAGTGGAGCGGGCGGGGGTAAGGGCGGGTGAGATGAGAGGTCAGGTTAGACGCCAGTAGGGGCCAGGCGGCTGATGAAGGCGATGCTGTTGAGGCACATCCGTCTGAAGAAGGCAGGGCAGGTGGGCTTCATGATGAAGTGCTCCAGAAGCATGCGCAGCTCCGTGAACAAGGTGCTGGGGATGGAGGAGGAGAGGAGTTAGGCATCAGTGAGCAGGGGCACATGAAATCAGTCGCTAAATCTGACCGCAATTTACTTCGCAAATGACTTTCCTATTGTGTCTGATACAATTTCTACTATATGTTGTACTTACAGTGGTATTACATAGAATAAATAGATCTGCCTTGCGCAACAGCATAAAAGATAGCCAACTAGCCAAGCTGTTGCCAAATTCTTATATGACTGGGGTTTCCAACTCAGGCTTTTCAATATGTATTATTTTGCTCTGACTGCTCAGGCACAATAATACATGCCTTCCTAAATATGGTATTATATGGAATATGTGCAGTATGGAAATCATGAGGCTAGCTAGCTTACAAGCCCATATGGCAAAAAACCTACACAGTGTTCTTTTAACTTTGCTAAAACATGGAGGTGTGGGGGACAAAACCACTAATTAGGAATACCTACCGGCAGTATGGGTTCCGTCTGGAAGAATACCGGAGTGTGAGAAATCGGTAGTATATGAACGGCTGCAGAATGCTTCCCTGTCCACTGTAGAAAGAGAAGAATCAATCACTTGTGTACACTAATTGTGTACTTTGGGTAAAGCCTGCAAGTAACCTCCTATTGGGTGATAGACAGCCACTCAAAACATATTGAGCTTACTTATAGCTGCCAGCTTTTGAGAGGTTATAATGTAGAAGTGCAAACTATTCATTGCACTCTTCATATAGCCAAGCTTGCCATACCTGAAAAGCATGAAGACCGTTGCGGGCATGAGGAAGATCTCATTGCAGGCAATGAACTTAAGAATGTTCTGCTGATTAGCAGTAAGCTTATTGAGGAAATTCCTCACAAACATGAGGCTGTTGGGTCCCACTGCCTACAGAATGCAAGATAGGAACATAGTGTAAGTGATTATTCATGAATTTATAACGTATTATTATTTATAGCTCATTTATAAGCAGTCTCATAATATGCCAGAAAAAGTTGAAGTAAAAGCTTACATTATTCAGATGGACTACCTGATAGGATTTTGACTAGACAACATTGTTTTGAGGGAAAGTGGAGATTCCAACTTTGACTTTAACTCCGATGGCAATAAAGAAGACTGTTGCCATTCACTTATACCTACACCCACTGTATGTATGGCCCGTCGATTAGCATTTCATTAACGGGCAGGAGAGGTTTACCACAAGGCTGAGGAACTGGTACTCACATCAAGGACCTTTGTAGTGTAAGTAGTAGCATGGAGCAAGGAGAAGAGGAAGATGGGGAATATGCTCACTGTTGATAGGGGTTAAGGAATGTTCAAGTTTTCAAAACAAACCAGGGGACATCAGTGGGGTATACTACGAAGCAAGTTGAACATAGCCAGGCTATCTAGACATATCGAGGATTCAAAAAGCCTTAACTGGGGCTATAAGTTAGGTGATACTACGAACGCAGTTATGTGTATATTTGTCAAACTAGGCTTTCAGCTCAGATTTTGTGCGTGTTGTCGGTGTTCTGATGATGTTGGCCAATCGTGAAACGTGGAGACGCACAAGACCGCCTATAATAAAAACGATTACTTCCGCATTTAAGGACGACAGCCTAATCTAGGGTGTTCATTTTTAGTGACTAGCTTTCAACACCAATAAATCGGTGGTAATGACATGTTTTATGGTATGAACGTTCATATTAATGGAATATTCGCACACGCAACGGTGAAATGCACCTGCGAGATCAAAAAAGTTTGGATAGGCGGAGCGTCGTCCCCTGTAACATACATGACAGAATCTTACATGTGATAACTTTGTTTTTCCAAGATAATTGATTGGTCAGCAGCACGATTTGAGTTTTAACTTAGCACAAAACCTCCTCCCGACCAGGTTTGGTTGCCAGCATGAGATACCATGGTGATATAGCGACGCTAAAAGAGAGCGACTTTCGTGTGACAGCTAACCCAGGCTTTGAGCGCAACATACCTCGCTAACCCACTAATCGAGGTTCGTAGTACACCCCACAGTTCTAGAGCTCACATTGACTGCGTTTCCATGCACACCATATTCCGAATAAGGTCCATATTCTGGTTATGGCAATATTCAGAATAAGATGTTTCCTTGTGTAGAAGAATATTCCCATTTACATGTTAATCAGCAGATGCTGAATAAAACAGCCACTAGAAGTAGAAGTAGTATCGGTCATGACGTCTCAACGGTCTCTGTCTGAATTTCATTCATGACCGCAAAATAGGTGAATTTGGCCAGATTGCAGCTGCTATTGTTTTTGCATTTTAGCCTTGCATTAGGACACTTTGAGGGGTTTTCCACGATTCTTCATCTGTAAGCAGTGCGTCCAAAACCTGTGTCTGAGTTTTATGATGCTTTCACCCAGCAATAAATTCCATCTTGACATTTAAACTTTCAGGTTTTAATACATAAATTGACCTCGTCTTCACTCCAAAAGTGCAAACTTTTTGCTACATTTTTCTGCAAAGTGTCAGGGCAACAACCAAAATTCCTTGCACAAACGGAATGTAATATTCCAAAATGTGCATTTTCCAACCCATGTGTTTACATTCCACAATATTCCGGTTAAGGAAATGCTTAACAAGTCGATTAATGAATGCAGCGCAAACAACAGTCAATGAACGCGAGACAAGAGTTGGCTACTCTCCTTTCGCGTTCATTGACTGTGGTTTGCGCTGCATTCGTTTATCAACTTGTTAAGCCTTTCCTTCGAGGCCGCACACGCACGCATGCACACCAGCAGCAAATACATTCGTTTCATCAATCAGCCCTGTACCCCCAATCTGGATTAGGTCTTTAAGGATACTGGTGATGGGGTAGGAGTTGACCAGGATGAGCGAATAGAGCAGGTAGTGGCAGCTGTCCTCCTGCAGGGCCTGGGCCAGGAAGGCTCGGCTCAGCTGGAAGCGAGGCAGTCTCTGGTGCAGCCGCAGGGCGCTGGTCAGCGCATTGGCCAACAGGGCACGCTGGTAGAAATTTGTGGCAGCGTACGGACTACAGGGGGAGATAGTATAATGTGCATACATACACATAGTATTGTAGTCTTTTGATATGTAAGGCACTGCACACATCATCAACTTGTTGGCAGTTGTTGTGCAATCAGCTGTATGTCAATAACAATGAACAGATATTAATAATTCCAAAAACATACAAATGGAAACATCAATACAAAACACAGGGCTCGACATTAAAGGTTGCCTGGTTGCCCTTGGCTACTACATTGTTACAAGTGGCAACCAAAACCTCATGCCTGGTTGCCAAGCTGGAAACCACTTTTAAAGGTTAACATTGAACCCTAAACAGCATGCCTGTATGAGTAAATAAGGTGAGCAGTGGTGAAAAAAGGCTGATAAAATCAAGCAGGTCCATTCACTCACCCCATGATAGGGAGAATAAACATGATAGAGCAGTACACTGTGAAGAGTCGAGACATCCACATTGCAGTTTCCAACTTGTTAGCCAACAGGAATTGCTGCAAAACACAGATGTATTCATTTATGTGTGAAGCTTATGTCAAAACAACCAGAAAGGGAGGAAGTTATAGGGAGGAATCAATCATTATTTGAACTTTAGCCTTATTACAACCAGTGTAAGAATTACAGACTTTATTGTGCAGCAGTCCACGTGAGAAGCAAAGTTATAGGGAAGTAATGTCAGTAACAATACATCAAGAGACAACACTCACAATGAGGCAGATAACGGGTCGGTTACTGTAATGCTTTATGATCACTGTGGCTAGTTGTAGTTCATAGCAACCACTTACCACTGGCCCTGCCTGAGGAGGGGGAGGAGGAGGAGGGGTTTGGTGCTCTGTGTCTGCCATCTTTCAAATCCGACGTTGACTCTGGTAAAAGTAGAAAACACGGTGCACTTTTGCAAATCTGTCTTGACCACTCCAGTGAAGAGAAACGTGAAAAGGCTTAGCCTAACTAGTACACCCCATGGAGTTCTGTACGGCCTATTACCAACCCTCCATACAGTTTTGGAGAACAAGAGTCAATCTACTTCAAATCTGTCTATGTACAGTAGACGAATAGTTATCCTCCGCTAACTGATAGATGGGCAACGTTAATTATCATCAGCATGAGCCTTGCATTAGGTGATAAAAGGGTGACTAGAAAGCTAACGTTAGTTAGCCAGTTGGCTGTCATAGTAACGTTAACGTTAGAATAAAAATGACAAGAGTAAGATCCCCAAATGCAAACTATCACAGAACATTTTCGAAAACCCTTCCTTAAAATAGTGCTTGTCTGGAACTTTCGAGTACTTCAGATGTGTTCCAAAAGGAACATTAAACATGTGTGTCGTTTTAAGTGTAATAAGCATAGTGTTAAACGGTATTGCTGGCTAACGTTAGCTAGTGGAAATGTTTAGCTTGTTCTGGCTAGCTTCTAATGTAAACTTCCAAGATAAAAAAATAAAGACACAGAGTGCAAGAACACAGAGATTGGTAAGACTCTGTGCCTATCCTGTGACAATTTCAGTTTTTCCAGAGAGTGGTTCTTATTGTCGTTAGATTATTCAGCTCTAATGTTAGCTACTTTTATCTAGAATGTTCTCCAAGTCAGCAAGCTAGCGGAAGAGAGCTAACGTGAGCAAGCATACTAGCTAGTCGCGATAGTTAGCCTTCTCGCTTGAAATGACCAGTGACAGAAAAAATACTTCGTGCTTTGACAACGGCAAAAAGAAATGGATTATGGCTCTTAAAATTACCTGCGATGACAGAAGATTCACTTGACACCAGAAATGTGTAACGGTAGTTCGATCAAACAAACAAATGGAGAGATTTCATTCAATGAAATGCTTGCTAGCAGGCTATGCTACACTGTGGACTCCACCAATGTGTGCCGCAACCAACCTGGTCCTGCCCTGGTTCCGTTCCCATGAGCACCACTCGATCAGCTGACATTGGCTGTAAGATTATCGCGATATGTCATCACTCAGACTGCTGTTGGCTGCTTGGCCAGAGATGGCTTGGCCCATTTGTTTTGCTTTCAGCTGTAGCAAAAACAGAACTCTTTATTTAGAAGAGGTCCTGGGTAATATTTGTATGCACTTCATTTAGCGGAGAATATCTCAACTGTTATAGACTAATATGACCCCATTATTGAACAATGTGGGATGTGTGCCAAAATCTCTACCCGGGGACGAAAGTCCTGAAAATGACCACAGTAGGTGACACTTTATCACACTACAGGTGAATGGGACTTTTTACCTCTTTATAGATATCCTCATACATTTCTACCAGTTTAATCTATTAATCTATATTAAGATAAATACTTTTTGTATTACACTTTGTCTTAAAATATATGCAAATGAGGCAATAGGCCTATCTCATTAAATATGCATAGGCTACACACACACACACACACATACTCACACACACATACACACAGATATACACACTCACACACACACCTACACAGACATACACTCACACACATACACATGTATGAGTGTGTGTGTATGAGTGAGTGTGTATATCTGTGTGTGTATATATATACACACACATATATATATATATATATATATATATATATATATATATACGCACACACTGTGTGTGTGTATCTGTGTGTGTATATATATATATATATATACACACACATATATATATATATATACGCACACACACACACACACACAATATGCACACTAACTCTCACACCCCATGCAGATACACACACACAGACCATATACACTAACTCTCACAACTACATGCAGACACACACGCATGCACATACACATTCAGGGTTCTATTTTATCGAGCCGAAGCTCCTGGTAAATAAACAATGTTTACATATTTTTCATATTTATTATTACCAATGGTGTCAGTATTCATATCAGTTTGAATAGTCCTGTCAGAATACCTTTATTTTAACAAAAAAGCAATTTGAGAAACCTTTAATTGACTATACGCATATTATCCTACTTATCCATAAAACTCACTTTTTCATCTACTTTTCTACATTTAAAAAAATAAAATAATAATTGATTACTTCAAAGGGTTGCTAATAACACATGATTTGCATATTTGCATGTCTGAGAAATATTTGGGCTTAAATGTGTTACAGTTTTTCTTGATCGTTTTGATATCGTGTCAACTCTGACATCACGTTCTCAAAACAATTAACACCCGTGTCTGAACAAAAGCACTCTGGAGAAAATGACACATTTTGCTTGCAAAAGGCTGTTACTCTCTCAAAACAATTAAAACATGCAGCAAAAACAAATCTTGCCCTCAAACACTACAACTTGTTGCATATTCAAGAACACTCTTTAATCAATCATTACACACTTGACAACAAAATGCAAAATCTAGTTCTCAAAATGAGCATTTTTGCTATGTCTGTTCCATTACTTTCTCATTTTTCTGGTATCAGAAAAAAAACTGTGAAAAGACAAAATGTACTGAATAAAAATAAATGTATTCATTCCTCCCAAGATGTAACTGTCATTGATATGTAAGACATACAGCAAATACCTAGCAAGATACTGTAAATTTCATTGAACTACAACTTTCATCGAAATAAACCTACAGTAAACACCTTTTGTACTGTTTTCTCCACCAAATAGGTACTTTGTCTAAATGTGCATTACATAGATCCATACTTGCAAATAGCAACACAGAACAGACATCTCTTATGTATAATGAATGATTGCTGATTGAAGAATTGTGCAAAGGAGTTTCACACAGGTGTATCAAAGATTCAGACTTATGCAAGGAATCTATACCACCTGTGAAAAGATGTTTTCCTTTTGTTTAGCATGGGAAAGCCAATAGAGTTTGGGGCTTTTGAATGACACCTGTGTTAACTGTTTTGCAAAAGGGTGTGAGAAATGTGTGAACCCAATGAAAATGTGTGATCACATTCGCAAGAGATGACTTCTGCTGTGCAAAGAAAGTAGTCATGAAGACCAAGTGGGTTCCAGTTTACTTAAGCAGGTAAAAGCAATCGAGAAAAACTGTAAGACTTAGGCAACACCAACTAAATGGCCACAAGATGGCGCCAAAAAGCAATAGTTTGTGAGCCACCACTGCACTCCATTCTCGCAACGAGGAGAAGAGATTGGTAGGCCTAGTGTCCATGTCGAAATGTGTTTTTATCTGTTAGGATTTTATGACGAAAAACTCTTGCATTCATGTTCCTAAAATGTTTACCTGCCTCTAAGCAACAATTGGATAGCTGGTTTACTTTACGCAGCATTTTGGCCTATCCACAATTGATCTCTCTTGTAGTGTTAGTCCACATGTTACAACAATAAGAATATCCCTAAATCAAATACAACTTAATATAAACCTTTCCATAAACTCGTATTAGGCTAGAAAAGAATGTCTCAGTGTGTCAGCTTTGGAGAAGACGTGGATGATTTGACTGCAATCAACACTAGAGTGCGCACTTCCCTTGGAAATTGATTTTTTTTTTTGTTGAAAGGAACAGTGGAGCGTAATTAATTTAGCCTACTTATGTATAATATTTGATCACAGCATATTTTGAAATCATCTGCTATACAGTGACGGTAAATGCATATTGTTTAAGTTGATCGACACGAAGGTCATAAAAGGATGGAACAGTTTCAACGTCGCTCGAAAATATAGCCAATGTAAGCGACGTAAAATCTAATTATTTCTTTGCAAAACCTAATTAGGCATTAAAAAAGGTTAGCGCCAGCGCCTGAAACCGTTTTTGTTTAATAATCCCATTACTGACTGCTCATCATGTATAAAATGGTGCAGAGGGACACAAAGTTTCCACTTCTAAAAGTGAATCTCCGAGAAATAGCCGAGGCAAAAACTCACTGGCAGGATAAGAGGGGATTTGAGGAGGGAAAAGTCACCAGTATCCGACTGTAAGTACGCAAAGCCTATGATGCAGCCTGTTTACATGGGTTACGCTTTTCTTCTCTTTAGCGCTTGATAAGGCACAGTGTCAACTTCTAGATGAAAAGAATGAAATTATCTTATCGGATATATTGCTGTAAATAAAACGACTACTAGAAATGTACATTGATGTAAGACGGTTAACATAGGCAACACTTATTTTTCAGGCAGTGGAATTGCTGTGCGTAATTTCTTTCTCCTAGGGAAATGCGCATTAACCCGTCGCCAAAACTTGAGCGCAGTGCATCGAAATTCTTTTAGAACTTAGCAAGCTATTTTAAAATTACAGCAGTGTTGTTTCTAGGACTCAGTCCTAGAGTAGTCGCTCATTTAGCAATATGGACTTGAATAAAGTCGTTCTACAACCGGTAGCCTAGCCTGCCATGTTTTATGTTATACAGAGTTACTTCACAGTTTTCTGTACGTTTTTTATTTCGTAAAAGTAAACAATAAAATAAGAATATTCTTTTTAAAGGGTTTTTTTATCCTCCACTTTCTTCACCCTTTACCCAGTCACTTAAAAACGCATCCATCAGCGTGCGCCATGCGTTTTCTGGGGAATTTGCCCACCAAACAAAGAGGAACGACTGACATTCTAAAGTCAAAGAGTCTTTAAGTAGAAATCAAAGGCTATCTTCAATATGACTCCGGTTGTTATCGGAAAAGAGAACTTTCTTCTCCCAGCAGCTGTATCGTGGCCAGAATAAAGAATTTAAACAAACAGGGTGTGGAATGGGCCGAAACAAACGAAAATCGGGGACAAGCTAGAATGGTGCATCAAAAGGGGAGAAAGGGATACGGTGAATCGATTCCCTGCAGAATTCCTTTCAGGCTGTTTGTCAAAGAAACACAGGCTAAACAACAAAAGTACAGGCTATAAAGAGCCTTTTGGGCTTTGCTCTGTTTAGACTCAAACAGCTCGCGAATAAATAAACTGCACGCTTCAGACCCGGGTTAAAACGGCTGATTAAGCGCCGAATGTAGTGCTAAAATAAGGCGAATATAATTATCTAACGGAGATTTATCAAGGGTAATAGGATAAAATATAAATAAAAAAAATAAACTGCCTAACTGTATATAAGTTGTGTCAAAACGAAAAACTTGTTTTTTTTTTGTGTGTGTTTTTTTATTTTTTTATCAACATTCGCACTCAAATACGAAAAGTAACCTAATAGCCTACAAGCAAATATTGCTTTAGTCTTTTAAGTCGTAGGCTGCTGGTGTCAATGCATCAGTTCGCTCTTAAAAGTCACCACAAATCGCCTAGGCGTTCCTTACATGAATGTTTGACAGGGGCTTTTGTCATTGATAGCAACATCGCAAAAGGAAATTGAGATATTGGTTTTAATGAACCGTATTCAGAAAAGTCTCTTTTCCATTGCACATCATTAAGAAAATTTAACTTTCTCTATCTTTCAACTGTAAATATTTTATTTGAGCCAATGTATTATTAGTAGCCTATTATTATTATTAGTAGGCCTGAAATTATAGTAACAATACTACTACTACTACTACTAATAATAATAATAATAATAATAATAATAATAATAATAATAATAATAATAAAGGCCTTGATTATAACTCAACCATGCCGTTTCTGTAAGGGCTAAAATCAGAATCAATTTGCATTTCCACTGGGCTTACGGTAAATCAAGACAATTGCAATATAATTAAGCCAAATTAAGCAAATAAGGACATTAATTATTGACCATCGAAGCCCAAAAGGAAAATGCCGTTTCAAAAAAGACATCAGAAGTGTCCCGCAGAGAGGTTAATGTCAAGATCACACTAGTATCATTATTGCTTTATCAAACATAATCACAAAACGGATTAATCAAACACAAGTGGCTTGAGAGCGCACATCGTTGGAGTTTAATGGATGGTTTTGCAATTGGGTGATATTATTTCCCGTCATTTTCTGAAAACAAATTGAACATTTATTGCATATATATTAAAAATTATACTCTCATCGCGCAAAGATGATGTCTCTGTTATTGAGGCGCTCCAAAGGTGAGGTCTCAGCGGATCAATTCCTCTGTCTTGTTACTCCCGCCGGAGAATGTTTTCAAATGCTTTAGAACCACGAAATTGATTCCGAAAAGAATTCATAACCCGCGATATGAGAGACATTTTGTATCCCACTCGTTTTTGCCCATGCGTGCTGTGGAAGTTTGCAGGCCTGCACAGTGTTCTGCTGTGGCCTAGCCTAGTACCAGGCTCTGTTCTTGTTTGGCATGAAGGCAACGCCATAGCCTTATGGCTTGCTTCATAAACACAACCATTAAGAAGTCACAAAGCTTTTATTGTGAATTTGATCTGAAAATAGAGCAGACTCCGGGCGGCCGGGCACAGAGGACTGGCCTTTGTCTCCTCATGCAGAGATGAATGACCAGTGTCACGCAGATGATTAGTTTGCACTATTAAATTGTCAAAAAGGAAGGATTTCCCTAATAATGCGTTTCTATAAGGAATTATGGAATTGTGTGTGTGGTTGGACTGGCTTTGGCTCGGGAGCTAACAAAGGTTAGTAATGGCTGTTGGGAAATTGCTGAGAATATGGTGAAGGTCAAACGAAGTTCTCAGACACTGTTTAGGACACAGTCAGTGATTAAATGGATTCATTTTTGTCTGCGCATTTCAAGTTGACGACGGAGAAATTACATATAAATTCTGATACAAATAAATAAGCATCTATCTGTCAAATCAGTTATTTGCTAATTTTGTCATTGCATATGATGTTGCACGACTTCTGAAAACCTTATATTTAGGCCTATCCTATTTTAGGTTAAAAATCGTTCTTTATTTATCTTAGATCGGTTGGATCTTGTTGGGTAGGCTGTATGGCCAGTAAAACCTACCATACAAAATAACCACCTTTGTGTACTGCATATGTGGCCTGAAGGGATCCCCTTGCAGATCGCACAAACAGTGGTAACTTTTTGTGTTAAATGTTAACAACTTGGACCTATCCTTTCTGTCGCCAACAACAAATCAGTGTTGACTCGAACACTCGGTCCCTTTGTGTCCATTGTGCTGCTGCCCTCACTTGAAGATTTATGTATTTTTGATATTAAATTCCCTCTGTCATCAAGACTGCTCTCTTGTTGACTTTTCTTGACCCGCCGACCCGTTCACCAAACTTTCCCATATTTAACGCGGGACGTTGCCCCCACTCTTTGGCTGGCCTGGCTTTTGCGATTCGCTGGGCATTGTTGGCATGTGCTGTTTGCTCTGTTCTTGAACTTCAGTGCGCCTCACAGGCGAAGCGGCCGTGTCCCCATCCTGTACTTTGAACTCTGGATCTTCCTTCAAATAAATGCCTTGTCCCTTCAAGTCTCCCCCTGGCTTCCCAGCTTGCTAATTAGTTAAACAAACGCTTATACTAATGATTCCCTGGCCGGGCGGGCCGCGGCAGGTTTTGTTCGACTGAGCTGCCGCTGGCGAGGACTTTGCTTGTCCTGCTGGAAACTTGGCCTCTCTGACCTAAGCTATCTGGGAGTTGTAAGATCGGGTGGACAGCGCTGTCCGGAGTCCATCCCCCACCAGGCCAAAGGCCAGCATCGAGACGCCTCGGAATGCCACCTCCAGCTGCTTAGGTTGACATCCGCGACAAAGGCCCAGTGCGCCATGAGGCCGAATGTTTGTCCATACACTCACTTTTTGGCATGTGTTAAATACTGTTTATGTCACAAATCTTAAAAATACGACGAACCATTGCAAAGTGACGTGCAGCTACGGTTCCGTGGATCACAACATCATGCACCAAGGAAGTTTGTTGCCTCCTTGGCGCACAGACTTGTGCCTGAGCAATGCCCGTGAGAGAGCTCCGAGGAGGTCTCGACAGAAATGGATACTAATTGCTGGGACTGTACACTGCTGCTCTCCAAAGAGCCCCGGGCCATCGAAGGACCTGCTTGTCAGCGACTAATTGACAAGGGCTTGTCTGTTTTTGGAGCAGCTGGTCCTAAGCACTGGCGCACAAACGCAATCTTGACACGGCCCCTCTTCGCCCGGGGGACTTTGTGGGAAAACGCAGTTAAAATAGAGGAAGATTTATTAAAACTCCCTTTGGGTGAGGCGACATTAAGTAAGATATTTCCGATAGTGGCCCTCCCCCTCTCTCGTTATTAATAATGGATTGCTTTAATTTGGGACAATTTAGCAGGTGACATTTCTTTCGACATTATGGAGCACATAAGACTTAACAAGCTGCGGGCTGTTAGTCCATCAAAACAAATCGGAAGCGAGTTTTCTGCATTAGGGCTGCATCGGTGGATTGCATGATGTTTAGACATTATTAGCAATTCAGGGTAACTCCGTTGAGACACTGGTGCGTTCTTATAAGCTACCTCACTCGGTGGGTCTCCACCGATTCCATGACAGTGCTCAGCATTTTAAACAGACGCATAAAACCTCAAACTCTCCTATCCATCCGTTTAATAAATGGGCCATTCTTGCATTCCCACCAGGCCTAGGCTATATTGGCCACATGGTTTTCAATGCGTCCGGTGGGACTGAGCAGGTATTGTATTCCACTGAAATGGAGAAAAGTTTCTCCAACTTTCCCACTGCCCGCACAAATGAAAGAAATCCTGGAGCCTTTCTCCCCTTTACACTGAAATCGCGACTTTTTTCGTGTATTCTCACGAAGCTCCCCCCTTATGTCACAGCAACAATGACAACACTGAAGCACCCCGTAGGAGCAACTCAGTTGGAGATCTCCCGGATTGTTTTAGACATCTTTAGATTTCATCAATCAAAATGACTGCAGTTTTCCATAAAAATGCTGAATTTAGGAGCAGGACTGGGGGAACTAGGTAGAAAATGCGACGCTGTCTCGATAGATGATAAATGGCCATCCTTTGATTGAACAAATAGAGAAATACGTGACCAAAACAGTCCTCATCTTTTTAGGAACGACTTCATGGTGATTTACGTGTGTACCATGTTGGCCACACATTGAGCCAAATATGTTCTGACAAGATTATTACCTTCCTGGAATGGCAATAGAAAAGTTAAGTCATCTGAGGTACAGTGGTTTTGCATAGGCTATTATTGATTGTTTATGAGTGTGAAGCCATTTTAGGAAAATACAGGCATGGCATCTAGGAAATACATTAAAGGAACTTTAATATGCACCAACACAACATCCATATATTGAGGTCTGTACCCAAAAGTTTACACAGGGCACTTTAAATTGATGTCCACTAAACAACTCTTTGCGAATAAGTAAATACAGGGATGGTCTAGCCAACAGTGACTGACTTTGCTCAGTCGAAGGCCAAACTTGCAGATCTTTTCAGCATAGTTGCTCTTTACCAAATTGTTCATTCAAATAATAATAAAAAAAAAAACACACAAACAAATCCAATTAGGATGGCCTCTGGCCAAGGTGCAAGGGCACAGAAGCAGAACATCTCTTGATGCCTGAATAGTTTGACCAGTGGGAGTGATGTCCAACACATAATGGCCATTACACTGTAGCCTAAGCATGCATAAGTAGCATTTGTGTGACACGATCTATTAAAACGGTCAGACTCACTGTAGATTACAAGTTGTCTTTGTTAACTGATTCCTGTACTAATAAAGTTTTTTTGTTTGTTTGAGAGAGAGGCAGAAAGAGAGAGAGAGAGAGAGAGAGAGAGAGAGAGAGATAGTCTGGTGGTGGACTGGGGAGAGTGAGGGAACCTGAGGGATTCTGAATCTGATTTAACTGCATGTGACAGGTGAAAAAAACCAGCATTTTTTTTTAAACACAAACCTACAAGAACAATAACATGGCTTATCACACTCAAGCCACTTCAGAAGATCAGAACATTATCAAGGTTGTCTTGATTATTGTTGTTAAGTGTGTTTAGGTCTGATGTAATAACATCTTCCAGAAACATTTAGATGATCCTGATTGGGCCATTGTTGTGATCTTCTGATAAGGCAGGCCTATCTGCCATGTGAAATAGACGGTAGGCTACATCACCATTAAGCATGGTGCATCCACCTGGTGCATTCATTGCATTCAGCTTCTTTATGTCTTATTCATTGTCTGTTCATAGTCCTGTATCTTCTGTGTTTTCACATGCAGTCTTTTGTCATTTATTTGGCTGCATCAGCATCAGCAGCAGCTACAGCATTGCAGTTTTTGCAGCACTTGTCTTTGAGCAACCGATGTGATGATTCATATCATAGACTGCTGTAATCAGACATGTACAGAAATGTACTCTGAAATGAAAATGCAAATACAAAAAGATAAATACAAAAAAAAAAAACACTCTCTTTGACCATTGCTGCAGATTTTTCTATCGCACACATATTGTGGACATACAGTGGCACAATAACAGGCTGGCAGCAGGATGTGGTTGATAGAGCCTAGAGAAGCGTCTGAGGTTAGAATGGGGCTTGTCGTCTTGAAAAATTGTTTAATTTCAGCGCTGGGTTGCAGTAGGGTGCGGTATTTCCTGCGGTGAGCACCACATGGGCTGCTAATAGAGATCTAATTGATGGGTGAAGTCGCGTTTCCGTGCACCCTGCTCTTATTGCGCTCGGGCGTCTGCTGTAGAATAGAAGGATAATCGGATTGTGCAATTCCACAAGGAGCCGAGTGTGAGCTTACGGCAAGAGGAAGAAAATCGTTATTAAAAAAGTTAAGTGCAGGGAGAAGAATTCGACACACCGTGGAGGCAGGATGGAAAAGGGGAAAGTGATATCATCGACAGATTTGATGAGACTGGTTCCCCTCTCAGCATGGTTTATTTTTAACCCTCAGAGTCTAAAAAATTACTCATACATGACGTGAATGATAATAACAACAGCAGTAAAAGTAATATTTACAGCGATATTTACAACATAACATTTGCAATAATAACTTTTTCTCTTTCTTTTTCTTCTCCTATTACTACTGTTATTATTATTGTGTCTTTTTTGTTGTTGTCTTGATAGTTTTATTCATTTGTTCCATTTTACATCCCGAATGATCATTGCAATTAATGTGAACACACCAGAACTGTATACATTGCATTCATTTTCATGTGTAACTTTTTAGCAATGTCTGGAAGAGCTTTCGGATGAAGTTGAACACAGTAATTTACAGAAAACTAAAACACCACTTTCTCTCTGTCCCTCCATGCTCTCTCTCTCCCTCTCTCTCTCTCTCTCTCTCCCCTCCTATAGAGCTTCCTGGAAGGGTGCTTGGAGGCCTGTCTGTGCGTGGCTAGTGGCTCTGGAGACAGATGATTGATGAGGGAAGGGGGCAAGGCCGAGCGGCAGCCGCATAAAGCCCCATAGACGTCTCAATAAAGCCCGGCTAGTCAGGGGACCGGCCTCGCTCAAAAGGAGCCGTGGCCAGTAGATTGAGGCCAGGAGCGGAGAGGAAGGTGCTCTGTTGTTCCGTAATCCAGTTAGCCATTGAGCCACCAGCCGTCTGAGACCGGGATGAGTGCTGCGAGGATGGAGAGATGGATGTGTGCAGGGGAGAAGAGGAGAACAGCGCGCGACAGGGGACCTGCAAAGGGGCAAAGAAGAGAGGGATACAGAGAGAGAGAGGGAGAGAGAAGCAGACACACTGTCAGGCCAGCTGATAAAGAGAGACTTTCTCTATTTGTCTCACACATGGGAGAGTACTGCAGCAGGCATCCGTAACAATATGAAAAGAGTCTCACACACACACATGCACACACACACACATGCGCACACACACACACACTCACTCTCTCTCTCTCTCTCTCTCACACAAACACACATACACACACTCTCTGTCTCTCTCTCACTCTCTCTCACACATACACACACTCTCTCTCTTTCACACACACACACACACACACACACACTTGCACAAACGCACTCAGGCACACACAAAAACCTCTTTCTCTGCCAAGGCCATAAAAACATTACTGACTTTGGGATTGAATTGGCCTGGTATTGTTGCGCAGTTGACAAATAGACAGTCATAAATGAATTCGAATGAATGTGATTCTCTAAGAAAATTCACATAATCCTCTTTATTTACGAGAGACCTGTCCAGAGGAGGGATTGTAAACAAGCACTAAGTGTCAGTATGGAGAAGGATAATTGATCAATGATTATTTTCCCTTCAGTGGGCTTTGTGTGATGCCCAAAATGCATTTAGTTTTTCTCGGAAACAAAAATGGCTTCACAGTGAATTCCAACCTTCACATGAATCTTTCAGATTTGTGCAGAACAACCCGCCCCAGTGGCACAGTGACTGTATATTCTACTGAGATTAATATATGTTTGTGAAACAACACTTTGCTGTTCATTTGGATGGAATGGATGGTTAATCAGACATAAATGTGGAACAGAAAGCATTTCCTCTCATTTGGTCACATCAGGAGCAGAATAGGTCTCTCCATCTCCTAGTGGTCCACCCACTGCATCACCAGACCAAAGTGCTTTTTCTGACCTCATATCAACCGGCACCTCCTGCCAACACCAAACCCAACAACAAACTGCAAACAACAACAAATAAGAACAGTAGCAACAACACACTGCAAACAACAACAAATAAGAACAGTAGCAACAACACGCTGCAAACAACAACAAATAAGAATAGTAGCAACAAACAAAAAAAAACAAACAAAACCTCAACAGCAATGACAAAGAAAAGGAGTAACAGGAAGTGGTGTGGTGTGCGGAGTCCACTTGGTCGGCAGGGCCACCAGCCGCTGGACTCATAACTCCTCCACTGCGCTGGCAGTCCGACTAACCGCTCCCACGCCGACCAGCACAGCGTCTCCTCAAAAGCCCAATTAGCCAGCAATCATCTCCTGCCAGGCCCTCCTTTCACTGGGCCAAGTGCGGGGACAAGGTGTCCTGCAGGAGTGCCTTGTCCCTGGGGGCAGGCGGACGAGAGTGATGGAGGGGTGATGGTGAGCAGGAGGCTGTGGCCCCTGTGGCCTGGAGGGAGAGGGGGGGGGGGGGGGGGGGGGGGGGTGGATGGCCGCTGTCTGCCCTCGGAGTCTCACCCCAGCAGGTCGGTCTGGCCCAGCGGAGGACAGAGGCCCAGCTCTCCTCTACGCCTGTGTTCAGTGTGACTGGACCTGCTGGGTTGGAATGTGTGTGTGTGTGTGTGTGTGTGTGTGTGTGTGTGGGACAGGGTTGTGTGTTGGGGTGGGGGGTTGGACATTTTCAGCTGAAAGGGCGCCCTGTCAAAGTGTCAAAACGACGATGGCATACCACTGCTGCCTGGGAGGACCTACAGTGGCAATGTGAATAGAGAAGCAACATACTGCTGGCTCATTTGTTTACCATTTCACCAAAAACAAACACTGGAAAAATGTTTCTGTGCCAATAGGAAAATAATAGCACTTATAAATCTGCAATTAACTCCAGTTGTCTTCGTTTGTAATAATGCAAAAGTTGAAATATTGATGAGTACAGTATGTTGTTCCATACAGTATGTTGTATATTGATGAGTACAGTATGTTGTTCCATATGTACTGTGGGAAAATGTTTGAAAGTGCCTTTGAAAGACTTTGCAATAAAAACTGTGCAGCTCACTTGCTGTCTCGGTGAGATTTTCTTCATAATTAGATATTGTTTGTCAGAGACTTTCACAAACTGAATTTCAGTCTGTTGAGGTGGCAACAAGACGAGGAAAACAGAACAATTGAAAATGTCTGAGTTCATCTGCGGTTAGTGCAGGGAGGGTGGGCTTCCATGGAACCACAGGGTCTCCTTAATTCAATTCCTCCTCAGATTTTAATTTTGTAATTGAGGCAATTATTTAGCCATAGGACTCCATTTCACCTGTTTCTTAGATCTGAGACTGTCACTCCCTCTAACATGTTGAAAGAGTAAGTGAGATAATGTGGTATCATTGTCGTAGTTACCCACACGCTGCAAATAATAGTGGATGGAGCATCTGCCAATTGATTTCATAAAAATGTCGATGCAATGTAGAGAGGGATGAAGTGGTGTTTGAGCGATACAGTAATGTTGTTGCGCCACAAAATTCTGCAAATGCTTAAGAGCATTACAATCTAATTGAGAAAATGCTCTCAAATGTCCTAACCAATCATAGGTTTCTCTATTCTACTGAATTACATGTGAGGTGGGCTAATGGCTAAGATATGTGAAATTCTCCATAACAAACTACAGTGAAAGCAGTTTCTATATTTTATTGCAAACTGTTGATTAGACCAATGTAAATATAAACAAAACAACATGATAAAAAACATGTTTTTCTGTGTTCTCTGTTAATTAATGGTCAACAGTACTCCCATTAATTGAAAAGCACACGTAAAGCCCAAAGTTGCATGTTCACTGTGTATACATGTATGTATGTATGTATGGTAAAGCAAAACGTATGATTGTGTTTCTCAAAAAGGCTTTATATCATATCAAAGCCAATACATCTCAAAAATCTGAAAATTCATGCTTATATTATTCATACTGAAATTATGAGAAACTTTATTAGTGTTTGTGATTTGCATGCATTTATATTTTTGATTAGTATTTGGCCAGCGCTTATATTAGAATTGTCTACTCATGTAGTCTTCTGCATCAATATATCTGTATTCACCTGTAATCAATGAGTATAGTAGAAACTGAAATGAATATTAATTCATCCATACACAAGCACTTAGGGTTCAGTCGGTCCTAGTAAAAAAGATACAATGCAAGAGGTTTAGAAATAATCACTATGAAAAGTAAACACACTTATAATTCTTTTAAATACAGTGCAAGCTTGCAGCATTTGAACATAATTGGGAAAATTGTCTCTTAATGTGACCTTTTTTCTAAATATGTTAGCCACTATTCCTTTTATAAGCACAATTCTACTTCAAGGTGAGGTTAATAGTTTTTTGTTGAAACATGAAAATGCCTCTTAAATTATATTGATGATATAACTCTAAATTCATGATAAATAATAAGAAGTAGTAACAAGTAACGGTAACACTTTATAATAAGGTGCCATAATAAATAGCAAACTTGTCATTACCTAACCCTTTGTTAATATTTGTAAATTGTTACTAAAATATCTATATGGCATAAGTTAATAGTTACACCAGAGTTACTGGTGTGAGAAATGCAATGAAATTGTGTTTGTAAAGAGTAAAGTGCATATTGGACATTGGGAGGGATTATTGAGGGATTGAGGAGGTGGGTTGTGGCTTAGACTGTGTAGAGATTGTGTGTGAGTGTTGGCTGTTTGGATTGTGGTGGCAATAAAGACAGAAAACTATTAACTTGTGCCAA
>NC_055976.1:21835098-21847598 GCF_018492685.1 Alosa sapidissima | reverse complement strand
CTTTTAAGGTGTGCTCATGAAATATTAGGCTTTTAAATTCCAAACCTACTAAGAATAGTTTTGGGTGGCAGGACTTCTTAGGGGCTGATAGTCTATAGGCTCTCTGTCCATGACCTTTGGTATCCGTTTGCATTCATCAAGCCATTTTGACCGTCACAAGATAAATGAAATGGTCCTGAAATATGACATGAGTCCCAGTGTGATTGATTGTCACAGGAGGGTGGAGAAGAATGCAGTCTCTTGTGTTGTGACTGGGAAAGAGATTGTGTAACACTTGTTCCACTCGTTGACTCTTGTTCTTTCAACATGTGCAATCAGAACTGATGGCCTGGAAAATGGAACTATATTCATGAAGAAAGGCAATTTGATCTTCACCAGCATAAGGATGTCAAAAACATACGATATATGAGTGTATTTCTGAGCAATAAAGTAAATTTAAAATGTGACATACTGTGCAAAATAGTCTCAACCAAACCGAGCAAAAATATATAACCTATTTGAAAAATAAGCAATAATAAAAATGGGGTGAGCTGATGAATATTGTTATTTCTATGTATTCATGTTGCAGAATTTATGGTAGAATTCAAAACTACACGGATGTTTTTCTCTGCTTATGAGCTGTGTCATATTTTCATACACCTATTTAAGGTTTTTTTCATACAGGCATATAGTCTATAGCCTTCGGGGAAGGGTACACATTTATAAATAGAGACACACATTAGCCGATTATGAAACCCAAACAGAGCCAAATAATAAACACTAGGCTACATTTTGATATAAGAAAAAAAGGGCTTCATGCCACGATTTTTGACATGTTTTTATAAATGGTAGGACTTGAACTACTGTAATTATGAGTCAACTTGAAGGCCAAAGTGCGTCTTGCCAGGGCAAATGATATCAGTCTTTTTTACATTAAAAAACGCTCAATCTTCTTACGCCGCGCCTTCTTCACCGCATGCCCGTGTCATTAATCGCTTAATTCCAGTAAAACCAACGTGTTCACAATAGCGCGCTGTCTCTCGCTAATGCCCGAGTGATTAAGCATTTAGCGCGGTGATATTAGCCAGCAGGTCCTGCACAGACGAAAAATGCCTTCGGGGGGTCGACCAGCCGGGTGTGTAAGCTGCGTGGAGACGGGGCTGGTTAATGACACTGACCCGAGCTTCCCCAACAGCCATTCAATTCAACAATAATAACGGGCCCGGCAGCTGATTTATGACATCGGGGCTAATAATTGTCAATCGTCCGGGCGGAGAATAATGCCCGTATGCTAAATGAAATATGCCCCTTACGATCACCCGCGCAGTGTGCACGAATGACCCCGTTGGAGTTTACACTGGCAAGAATAGATGGGGATCCAACTGGCCAGTTGAGGGTCGTTGTGTGAAAGATGCTGTGACCACGTGCAAAACTGCAGGATGCAGATCCCGCCTAGAGCCTACATATGCCATGCTAGATGGATGGCCCTAAAGCCTATTTTAATAATTGTGTTGTAGGCTACTGTCCACATTGCACCACGTTAACATGGTTTTCTTATACATTCATCGATTAAAGTATGCAGGCTACTTGGTCACAAAAATACAAGGTTTACTGGACACAAAGTGCAGTCATAAAGAGATAATGTCAGACAAGGCTTACCCAACTCAAAGCCGAGCAAGTTACTTTCATTTTGACATAGGACAAGTGCGGACTGCAATCAGTTCTTAAATGTCCTCAATGCAATGTACTGAATGTGTATAGTGAGCTGTTTTGAGATGACGGCTAAGGTTAGTGCGGCTCTCCCCTTGCCAGACCAGTTGGAATCTAATGAGGTCATTGTTAAACCAACATTACACGGACCGAGATGAAACGATGACAGGGGACTCCGATAAGAATTTAATTCCATCTCATTTTAGACAATTTTATGAATCAAATCCTTGAAGACTGGCAAGAGATTAAATGATCACATCTTTTCGAAATCTTATTTCAGTCCGGTCGATGGCATTCTTTCTGCCGTTAATGTCGACTTAGAGGTTGGAGTAATTTAGTAATTGATTCCGAGCACAGCATGTCGCCGGGGCCCGAGCCGCGTTGGAGGGTAATATGTTTGCTAATACTATCCCTGCAGAATAAGATTTTTATGCTAATCAGTCTCTCGCTGCTCCTGGCCTTTGGACACTTGGGAAGCCCTTTTGCAAGGCCACAGCCATGTGGACCAGACTGATGGAGAGAGAGAGAAGGGATTCCCGATATTTCTCCCGATAGTCAAGCGGTCGACTAATTTGATGGGGTTGCTATTCAATAATATTGCCATTATAATATTATAATATTTTTAAATGTAATGCCTAGTATGTTATGACAAACTATAGATTAGCCAAGAATTATAGCCATTTTCTGAATTATTATTGCTGCTGTTGTTGTTGTTGTTGTTTGTTCTAAGGTAGCAGCCTATTGGTCTATCACATTATCGGGACAGGTGTATATCACCACCATCCCGTTCATCCGAGGGCAGTCGCTGAATCAGCATGTCGAGATCACAGAAATCAGAGCAGACACATGTGTGTCAGGAGAAATTACTCTGGTGTGTCATCTGATAAGACCTGTATGACGCCACTACCGGGTCATTCCCGGTGGCTGTGTGTGGCCTGTTCGGAGTAACGTCGTGAAGTTGTGATGCGGTAAGGCTACTTGGAACAGCACAAAGAACATGTTATTGCCTGAAATGTGAAAATAATATTTTCCCACAGCGCCCAAACGGATAAGTAAAAGGTGTCTGTCAAAAAGTCGCCATTTTGACTGATTGACTGGTCTGACTGACTGATTGAATGATTGATTATGGGAAGGTCGACATAGGCCACCCGTTTCCTTGGACACACTAGCAAGGGATGGGAGTCGGCGTCTTGCTAAAAACATTCTCTTTGTTACTGGTGCTTGCTTCTTACCAGTCTGTAAGCATATCTATATAATCTACCTGCCTTCTTATAATATGTTATATTTTTTGCTTAGTTAAATTGCTTTTTAGTAGGTTATTGTTCCATAGTGGTATAGTTCCCGTCTCGACCGCCAGAACCCCATAATAAATGTTTCATGTGCCATATTTAGCTGTTGACATTCCCTGGGGCGCAATGGCCTCCAGTTTCACGCGCGCCCTTATTAATTTCCGCTTTGATAGCCTCGCGGTTTGTTTTGGCGAAAGTAAGACATTATGTTTAAACTGACAGCGGATCCTCCCATCTCTCTCTTCTCTTTAACCCCTCTCTGTTGTCTTATGCTTTTTGTGAGTTTGATACATCCATTCCATTCGGACGCGCAGACAATGCTATTTTGTTCCTATTGTCAGTTTACCCGCCGCGCATTCCACTTTCACTGCAACGACAACGTGCTAAAGCGAGAGGAGTTTAAGGAAGGCTTTCTCAAATGTCCGTGTCTTTTGTCCGATTATGTGCAAACGTAAATTTAGGGTCTTTGTGCACCTCCCATTTCACCTGATTTATTGAAGCCAGCCCGTGTGGTGCCTGTCATTTATGAGTCGTTAAACCTCAAATTAACTACCGGTTTACTGCAATTAAACTATTATCACATAGTGTTAATCATTGATAGTGTACACTTTTACGATTCGTTTTCAAGATGGTGCTTAATGTGGAGTGGTTTTACGTGCAGAGCCTGTTGATCTGTTATCTGCTTGAAGGAGAAACATGTAGGCATCATTCAATTAATTTCTATGTTCGTTAAGCAAAATGTATGCATTACGCAAATGTGAAATGCTCACACTCCCTCCACGTGTATGTGTGTGTGTGTGTGTGTGTGTGAGAGAGAGAGCGAGACATTAAAGTAGAACTGCGCATCCAAGTATCAAAGGAACCAAAGGACATTTTATTCCGCCCAAAAGATGGTGAAACCAGTTGATCGCATAAAAGAAGATGTTGAAAATATAAAAGAGGGGCGTTTCAATGACTGGTGGACTATAGATCTACCGAATAAAGGCCCGCCTGAATGAAAGAACGGATGGTAAAAAGCTATAATTCCATTGGCCTCGGCAAAATATTCAAAAGGACTTCTTGGCTCATTGTGCCTTATTAGATTATTTCCTAGAGATGACGCTTTTTCTTTGCCAGACGCGTGGAGGGAGTACGATGAGCCAGTTGGTCTTTGGTTTCAGTAATCAGATTAAGCATTTGGTACAACTTTTAGCCACAACTCGCGTGTAGAAAGAAAGAAAAGGAGAGAAAAAACATTTACATAATAGGGCCCGGGTTGTGGCAAGAAAGAATGAACTTTTTTTATCGTCGTTTATCTTTCTGTGAAAGGGAGGCTAACAGAAGGAAAAAGGGAGAGAGAAAACTTAAAACGCTGCCACTGTTTTGAAAAATCAACCCAGAAAAACGCTTGACGGCTTCATTGGAAGAGGCTCATAAATTTTAATCATGACTTTCTTATGCTCGAGCGCATTTTGCACCCACAGTGCCCTGACGTGCGCTACGATAAATGCGTCCGCTTTCTTTTGGCTAAGGCAACCACAAAAGGTTAGCCCATAATAATTTTCATCAAAGCATTACGATTACGCACTGGTTTGTTTGGTTTATGTTAGACAATGAAATACTCGCCGGGGCCGCAGGACAAAATTCATCTTCACGATAGAAAAAAATGCAAATAAAATACTTTGAGTAATAGGTCTGACGACATTCATTTTTATACCAATAAAGGAAAGTCTAATTCTAAATTTTCAGCCAGATGTCTTATTTGTTCTATGGCATGAGATATAGGAATATTGGTATCGAATATGTAGGCTATAAACAAAAAAAGCTGAAATACAAAGATTAAGGTCAAGATAGAGACGATAATTCCAGAGAAAACAAGCTCTATATTTATCCCTAATTAAGAAACATATTTTTTGTGCAATGCTAAAACGACATTAGGCCTAATGAAATAGGAACACATGTTATTTAATGGCAACCACAACCGTATCAGCTCAAAATATCAGCGGTTTGTGTGGACCAGCATCGTCTAGTGCATAGAGTTGACCTACAAAGCTGAGGGCTGAAACAGGAGCTCATCCTGTTATGGTAACAAAATTAAGCATTCGGCTAACGTTGTAAACTCACAAGGTTTGATTACTATTTCACCAGTTTGTTATTTTCATTACCTGGGCTTTATTTGCCCTTTAACTGCAATAACAACTTCCATAAAACTAATTACGAATTATTTTAATAAGATAACAATGTGGAACTGCCCTACAAATAAGAGGCAATGCAAAATAAAACATTCTGAGGCCGTTGTAAATAACCCTTCGGTGAGGTTTTTGTAAGTAGAATTATTATATTATATTATATCATATTTCGCTTCTAAACTACTGTCAAATAAATACAATCTATTATATCACATAATATAAACTGAATTACAATGGGATGGGCATTCATTGTATCGGATTTATTATTATTATAATTATTATAATTATTAATAATAATAAATTATAACTTTAAGAACGCTTATGACAATATTCGATTATATACATTTATTTTTGTGAACATGTTAGAAATGCACACAAATACAGTAGGCCTATGCAGGCATTTCCTGCGTGCAGTCCACTGAAATACTGTTGTTGTTGTTATGTATCTATCTGGAGCGGTACCATTATTATATGAAATGCATGAAACATTTAAACGTAATAACAGAACAAATATGGGACAACTTTCTGCTCGTGCAATGCCACGCGCTGTCCTCCCTGCAATAAATACGGTGGCAACCAGCTTGCAGTTAAATTGAACATTCTTACAAGGCAACTATTGCAGCCTATAAGGCAATCGCACGGCTGCTCACTGGGCCTCTGAGGCAAAAATAGGCATGGGACCTAGAGCAGGGGAGATGGAGAAGGGGAAACCGTATCGAAAATTCAGCCCAGGGTATACTGACGGTTAAAAGGCTTAAAAGCTTGGGGGAAATTGGATCAGGGAGAATCGTCACCCAACTTTCATTATTTCCAAGTGGTGTGATTAAATTAAAGGGCAAGATGGTGGTTAGAGAGGAGGGCTGGATGGCGAGGGAGGGGTGGAGTGGAGTGGGGTGGGATGGGGGGTGTGGGGGGGTTGGTGCGTAATGGCGCGGTATTAAATTCTAATTAGAGAAGCAGGGGATCAATGATAGGGAGGTTGGACAGCTCGGTCCCCCAGTGCCAGCCCAATAGACTGATGAGTTATTGTCATGTAAAAAAGCGCCAGCAATAAGACCCAAACGCTGTGCTATTGTCCAAGCGGAAAGAGCCAAGTTTATTATGAGGACTATATGCTCTAGAGACCTCAGGCTAGGCGGCTCTTTGGGAGGCTTTTCATAAAACAAGGCTCAGCTCCTTTAAAGGAGGGCAGTTTTGGAGCGGGCGCTGAGCAGTGCACATCTAGCCACGGTTCCTGGCCTCCTGCAAACCAGTAAAAATCCAACAGTCACATCCTCCCCTAAGCCAGTGCGCATCGCGGTGCGGTCTGTTTTATGCCTGCCTCGCCATTTGAATCCGATTTAAAACTCGCCGTTCTCTGGTTTTTCTCTGGGAGTGCGCCTTTCTTTATCCACTGAGCCTTTTCAATGTATAAAATGGAGTATTCTTACCTCAATTCCTCCGCCTACGAGTCATGTATGGCCGGGATGGACACGACGAGCTTGGCGTCAGCCTATGCGGACTTCAGCTCCTGCAGCCAAGCTAGTGGCTTTCAGTACAATCCGATCAGGACCACGTTCGGGGCCAGCTCCGGGTGTCCTTCGCTCACACCGGGATCCTGCAGTCTCGGGACGCTGCGTGACCACCAAAGCAGCCCTTACGCCGCAGGTAAGACACCCAACAACTTTGATTCACTGGCTGAGGCACGCAAGAATCTCTTCCTCGGTATATAGGACGCGTTGATTGCATTTGAAAATGGAAATGTGTTTAGTATTTACCAAACGAAATTTGCTTACACAAATGAAAGAATTTATCACGTTAGAAGCGATTGCAGGCAAGAGGTAATTCGGTTACGGGGTTACACTATCCCTGTCACACCCTAACCGCCAACAAAATTATCTTAAGCTGCCAAAATGATAGGCATAATTTATTTACTTTGCGATGAGACATAAAGCTTCGAAAATAATGAAATAACCAAAGGCTTAAGCTCATTATTGGCACTGGATTGAAGTTACACTAGCACCCAAAGTGGAAGATGAAGACATTTACAACAAGTTTCGAAAAATGTCCTAACAGTATATAATTAACCACATCTCATATTCAATTACAACAGCGACAGAATACAGGACGTATCATAATCAATTATAATTATATTAATCAATTTCATTTCAAGAATCTAATCTTACGTGAGCCTTTTTTTTATCCAATTTAGCCAATTTATCACCAGTGCAGCATTTAACGCTCGGAACCTAGAATAACAGCACAGTCATGCAACTGGACCATTTGACCATCCTCGTGTGCACTTTTTTTTACTTTTCTCATCTTTTCTTACAGTTCCTTACAAGTTGTTCACGGACCACGGTGGTCTAAATGAGAAGCGAAAGCAGAGGCGTATTCGGACCACCTTCACCAGTGCCCAGCTGAAGGAGCTCGAGCGGGTCTTCGCCGAGACCCACTACCCAGACATCTACACGCGAGAGGAGCTGGCACTAAAAATCGATCTTACAGAAGCTAGAGTACAGGTATGCTGGCTCCCACTGACTTATGCGCTACAAAGAAGTGATTAATGGCCGCTTTATTCATTTATAGAATTGGAATAGTATTTTTTGAATGCGTTTTAAACATTTACATAAAACATTGATAACTAGGTACTTTATCATGGGATGGCAGTTTATTGCATATTTTGGACAATGCCATCAGGTGGCTTTAACCATAATAACCCACAGGCCCCAGTCAACTAACTGGTTCTCTGCCTCCGCTGCTTCTACAGGTTTGGTTCCAGAACAGACGTGCCAAGTTCCGCAAGCAGGAGCGAGCAGCAGCGGCTGCTGCAGCAGCGGCCAAGAATGGATCTGGCAAGAAGTCCGACTCACGGGACGAGGACAGCAAGGACAGTAAAGTCACAGACCCTGACAGCACAGGCGGTCCAGTGCCCAACTCGAACCCGCCTTCTAGCTGTGGTGGGCCAAGTCCAACCGGTGGACAGGTGAACAGCACTGGAAACGGACCGGTTGAGCAAGTGAAGACGTCCGTGGCTAACATGGGTGGCACCGCCCCAAGCCAAGGATGGGCCTCGCCTCCAGGCTCCATCACTTCAATACCAGACTCACTCGGTGGACCGTTCGCAAGTGTATTGTCCTCTTTGCAAAGACAGAACGGAGCCAAGGCCACTCTAGTTAAGACCAGCATGTTCTAGCTAGTGTGATGGGAAAGGAGAAATTGTGTCAGAGTGGTGTATGGACAAAAACAGTTTACCCTTCATGATAGAACAGCAATGACTCAACAGTGGAGGGATGGCACTGATTTCTCTTCTCAAGATTTGAAAACAACTGAAGAGACCAACGCTACTGGTCGTCACTTGAACATTTGACATTCGATGCCGTCCATCTCAGACTAAAGGCTGGATCATCCAAGTGATTTTTTGTTACCTCTTGTGCGTCGTTTTTTTGTTTGAGAGTAATTGTGGTCAGTACCATCTCTGCTAGATTCAAGTATTAGTCTACCATATGTGCATCTCCAAAACATCTCCTCGACGGACTGTGCTGATATTGTCTGAAAAAAATGGCGCTACTCCTCGACATTTGTTTACACACAGACGTTTGACATTTTATGTGTTATAGAGTCTGAACCGCAGATCCCAGATTCCTCTTTGGATCGAATTGAATGTTTCATTTCTTTTTTTTTATTTTGGTTTCGATTTCCCCAACACTTAGAAACCGTTTTATGGGCTAGAAAAAGAAACGAATTGTCTTTATCGGTGACATTATTAAGCAAATTATTCCCTAAAATGGCACAAGTATACATTTCACTATTGACAAAAACGTAAATGTTTTGTGTGTCTTTCTACGGCTGTGTTTTTGTGGCTCAAATGTATAGTGTTAATATGTATTCTTGTCCTCGATAGTCAAACATAGGCCATATTCCCCTTGTAGTTCATTAAGGGTCTTTTTAATGTTTTACAAAGCTACCACTGGCAAATTACTTTTGGGAAAAAGAAGGAATGGATGCAAACATTGTATTTATTTCAGTATTATTTGCATGTTGTCCTTTCCGTCCAATTTTATAATAATTTTCCCTATTTTGTGAGCATACTGTAACATGTTTTGTCCAAGACTTGACAATTATTTATATGTAGGTAATGGATGCTTATATTTAAGAAGGAAATATTTCTACATGTGCACATAGTTTTTCAGGTGTACCATTGAAATGGTTGTTGATGATAAAATAATAATAATTATCATTATTGCTTTGTCATATGTTTTTCATTCAGTCTCATTATTTTAATGATTCAGAAACATAAATTAATTCGAGGAATTCATTTTAACGCAAGAAAATGTAACCTGAATCATTTTGCAGCAGTATCATCGAACAGTAGGCTTACATTAGTGAAATGGATACCATATTTAATTTACATTTGAACCTATTTTAGTATGGATAATAATACCGTTATCCATAACAAGAAATTATAACATACTGCTATTTAGAACTAATTATTAGGAAGTTGTCCTCGAACTTCCCCTAGCACGCACGTCAGGACCATGGACAGCACCAAGAGGTAACCAGCAGTGTCTTCACCCACCTCCACACACACTCAAAGAGGGAGAGAGAGAGAGAAAGAGATATAAGAATTTCAATTGACACTGACTACCTGATTTTTTTTTAGATTCTTTATTTATAAACATACAATATGCTGTAAAGCCATTGCATTTGAACATCAAATTAATCTATGTTCGGGAAATATTTAGGTGAATATCACAATAAATATAGACCTCAGACGCAAAATATCTTTTCCAAGGTAACTATCCTCTCTCCTAGACGACATCAAGTCTCTGGTAAAATGCCCTTGTCCTGTAGCCTATATCAATATACCTAATTAAACATAAAGAACGTAACCAGTTGGCGCTCGGACAGACTGGCTATACAAGAAGAAAATAAGATAACAGAGTAGATTTCAAATATATTCAAAATGCTTCAATGGTTCAAAATGAAAAAAAAAAAAAGATATTCTGAAATAACATATTCATCTGTGAAGCCTCGTTTGCTTACACTATACATTCCTATAAGATCATGTTTAAGAGGCTGGTGGCACAAGTGATCGCGTGTTTGTGTGCATGCGTGTGCGTCTGTGTGAATTATTGGGAACAACCTTGTGATCTCACACCTGTACAACCTATTGTGTAGATCGGTGTGTTGACGTGGAAGATGAACACATACAAGCTGTTTAATTTGTTTATTCACTCATAGTTTTGTGGAGTTATTCACAAATATCCAAATATTCAGTAAGGCAAAAATAAGGAATTGACACACGGTTTTTGCCTACTACAACAAATCATCTATTTGGTTCATGTTTGCTTCACCTTTTAGTTTTTATAAGTCATCAGACCTTACAAAATATTTTGCTGATCCAAATATACATCGCATTTTCATTCAGAAGATAATGGACTATTCGGCGTAAGAAAAGTCTGAAAGAAAGAGAGCCGGGGAAAGAAAAGACAAGGGGATATCTTAACTACCATGAAGCCCTATGGACCAAACATAAGCCCGTTTCCCAAAATGCGAAGATCTAACTCGTTCAGCGCGTTCCTACATCAATACTTTTCTATGAAAATAACAGCCCGTCCTCAAAGCTCAACTAGTGTGGCTACAGACAGACCATCTTTGGGTTTCATCAAACGGCTTCACATTCTGTTGCGGGTACGCATTCCCTCGTTTTCCTAAGGCACATAATAATTGCGGTCATAACCGAGGCGGGGACACAGCAAAGGTATGAACGACCGAAGAAGCAGGTAGCTCGGATGGAAAATGGGTGCGTGAGGGGAACAAACCGCAATGACGACATAACCTCCACAGATGCAACCAGCTTGACGTGCAATCCTCTCATAGGTAATCAATAACATTAAATTTAGTAAAAGAATGTATTTCTTTTTCAAGCAGGAAATGAAACGAAACGCAGGAGGACGTTCATTGACGAACCGTGTGTCAGTACTGTTTTTGGAAACATGGCTCCCGAAATCATTCTGAAGGACACCGGAAAGAGAGGGAGAAGGGCGTGCGTAAAATGGCCTTTTATATAAAAGGCAGAGTAAAGTAGCCTATGTAAAGCTTAAAATTAAACATCCTTTGTTTTTTTTGGCAAAATACCTGGTAGAAAAAATATCTCTAGCCTGGAAGTAATTTCCTCTTTCCCTATGTATTCCCTCAAACTGACAATTTCCTGGGCCAGGTCTATATTTCAGGTCTATATTTCTTTCCAACTTTAACAGATCAAAATGCTACTGAAATGTATACATTTTTCTCATTAATTGACACAATTTTCGTATAGTACATATAGACTGTGGGCAATGAATGAACTCTTGATGTGAGGAAACATTGCGGTGGTCATAACTATTCTGGACCTGTAACAGTTGAATTTCACATTGTGACGTTAGCAGAGGATAGAGTTGTTATTAGGAGATGAATAAACCAAACTGTTGTCCTCTTTTAATTCTAATAAAAAAAGAGCTTCCCCCATTTTAGGTATATATTAGAAGTGTATAATATTCCATCTATGTTATTGGTAACTGGAGAAATATACATAAGCCCTCCTCATTTGGAGGTGGAGATAGTTTCTTGTCTATTGTTGCATTTGAACACTACGGTGGCAACACCAGACCCAATCACACTAGGCAGGGGGACCAGGATCCAGGAAGGAGACTCATCGGCACACAACAGCTGTTTATCTGGACATGCTTGATGAGGAGAGAGGAGCGGAAGTCTGGATGGACTGGGCACGGGCACTCCCGCAGGCGCATCACAGGGTGGTGGGCTGTCCTGCCGCTGGACAACGAGATAAATAAAAAAAATTAAAAAAACAGGAAGACAAATAAATAAGTAAACAAGCAGAATGGGCAGCATCTATGTCATCGGATCTTTAATTCCAAATGTATGAGACTCACAGCGTGAGCGGATGTAGCATTGATGGCAGTTGAGAAGGCCGTTGCGGATCCTGACGTCCGTGCCTGTGGTCGTGTCTCCAAGCTGCCCCTTACAAATGCCACACTGGACGCAGGGAAAAGGACACAATAAGACATCAGCGGGAAGCAGATACAGCACAACCAGTGTGATACATGACACATCCCCCATTATTACTTGTCAAAGGTCAGAGAGAGATAGAGACCCCCAGAATGATATATTGATGAAGTTAACTACTTTACTTAAACCGACCATTGATGATTACAGTTCAACCCATTACAGCTTTATCACAGATAACGCAATCCATTAGGATAGACAGGATGGTGTATTTTCTTCAGCCCTCACCTTAAAGCACTGGATGTGGAAGTAGAGGCTGAGGGTCTCGATGATCATGGCGGCCCCTTTCCCCAGGGGGAGGGCACAG
>NC_055976.1:21795098-21830098 GCF_018492685.1 Alosa sapidissima | reverse complement strand
CCATACATGACATACATTTAAAGAGAGAAGGTAGACTGTCTCGTTGTCTGACACTACACATCTTAGCACACATGCTAAATTAGCTCTACAGCTGGACACAGGCTTCCACCTTCCTAAAGCTCTACAGATCAGCTGCTTTTAAAAAGTGACCTCTCGCTGCAGCTCCCCTTCCAATAAAGTCTGGTTCAGGAGCCAGTGCGAAAAGGGAACAAAGCGCATTGCAGTTCAGCTAAACATTCAGGCTGGGCTGCACAAGAGGAGGCAGGATGTGAACAGTGTTAGTGGAAATCTGTGGACAGGCACAGGGAAAAGAAACGCTCACATACCTGCATGCAGATACATGTATGCTACTCTAAGACAAGACAATACAGAATGCATGCAAGGTCACAGCAAGGTCACAGCAGGGGCCAAGAAGGCCAGGGTTCAGACACTCCCACCTAACACACACACTCTCTCACTTTCTTTCTCACAAACTTTCTCTCTCTCTCTCTCTCTCTCTCTCTCTCACACACACACACATACACACACACACACACACACACAACAGGAGGTCTGTGGTGAGTTACAGTCCATGCAGGTCAAGTGATTTTGTGATGGCAAGCTAGAGGTGCACACCTGGGCTAATGCTAGCTGTTGTTGGCTTAGCTGTGAAACAGGCTGCAATCAAGGTGGTGTCCCAGGAGTTGCTGTGTAACAGCCTCCTGTCAATCAGTCAAAACCATGCCAGTAGCCTAACATCGAGCAACATCAGGCCCTAACTTTAGGATGCCCACTAAAATTAACTCATGCTAATCGCAGCAAGCTTAATATTACTTTAGTTATAGCCTGAACGACATCAACATGTATTTCTCTCAAGAAACTTCCCATCAGTTTCAGGTTAATGCAAGGCAGGCAAAAGTAGATTGGATGAAAAACTGCTCGGTGGCAAGCACTGCTCAAACCGCGGCTTAGCCGGATTGTTTAGCGTTAGCAATTAGCGTTAGCGTGCCACTGCTGTACCTGAAGCATGCGCTCCTGCTCTCGCTGCCACCTTTCCTGACGTCTGCGCTCCTCGTCTGGGTCCCATGACCACTGGTCGCCCCGCTTGACCATACTCAACACCGTGGGTGGGACCTGATGCCGTCCCCATGCATTACCAGCAATAACGCACGCACACACACATACACATACACACACACGCACACACACACACGCACACATACATACATACATGCGCCAAAGAAAAAAAAGGAAGAAAGAAAGAGACACAAACAAAGATAGAAAGAAAGAAAGAACAGAAAGAGAGAAGAAAAAAGGATAGAGTTGGTCTAAGCTACAACTATCATGCTAATGGTATGGTTCTTACAGGTGGATGGGATAATGACAAGAGATAAATAAAAGGACTTTTGGGGGTGGTGATCATTTTGCCTCTTCATCTGGCCATTGCAGTGTTTTGTCCTTATTTGTTTTGTTTATCTCAAATCCAAATGCATTCAAATTCACAGATGCATGTTTTAGTGGTAATTAACTTGCTTTGATATAAAGATTATTAACTCTACTGGTGTTGTATTACAAAATGATTCTTTTTTACACAGAGCCAGATGAGACACAGTGTAAAATCCCCTGTCCTGAACCTTCAAAGGGTGAGTCTATGATTAAAATAGGGACTGAGGAAGCGGCTCAGAGTTACTTACACTTATATCACTAGGCTCCTGGACTGGACTCTCTGTGGGGGGAAAGAGAGAGAGATAGAGAAAGAGAGAGAAAGAGAGAGAGAGAAAGAGAGAGAGATAGAGAGAGAGATTTGAAGTTTGTAGTTTAGTTTGGCTTAGCTGAATAAAAACCGAATGGCTAACAGAGGTAAATGTGTGACTAGGAATATGTGATCTTCTGAAAAACAAACTGAATTGAAGGTGAACGTGTCAGTGTTAAAAAATAAGCTTGTTAACATATTAACTGAATACCTTGCTTCAAACCTCAAACTTGTGGTCAAACACACAAGATGGCCGAACACAGGGATAAAATGGCTTTGCCAAGTCATGGCAATGATTATGGCCAAAACCAGGGTAATTCACCACGTCACACACAGAGGTCATTTGTGAGGAAAGCACACTCTTGGACAGGGGAGAGAGTAGTCAGTCAGAGGAGGAAGGAGGCGTGGAGAACATGTCATGTTAGAGGCAGGTGGAGGAGTCACACTTAAGCCACACGGCCAATGGCGAAGCACCGGGGGGGGGGGGGGACGACTTCTTTTGGGGGCTCAGCGAATCACTAAGCGGTTTACCTGGAGGAGCGAAGAATTCCCAGCGCAACTTAGGGTTAGGCGAGGCCAGTGGCGCGCTGGCAGAGCTATAAAGCTCTACAGCGCCACCCAGAGGGAGAAGAGAAGCAGGACACAGACTAAGACTTCAGATGTGAAAGTGAAAGACCCACCAGACCACACCTGTGCATGTATACAGCATTAACCTTTACACCACTACACCTTTGTTTTGGACGGAAAACAAAAATGTTTAATTTTCTAAAAACTTGGGGATTTAGGTGATTAAAGCACATTCATAGTTGGTTATAGTATGTTTTGTTGGGCTCAAAAGTCTACATATCATGTGTGTGTGTGAGGAAACCAAGGGAATGAAACACTTTAGGCATTGCTAACATTTCTTGAGTTCCTGGTCAGTAGTCTTTAAGAGCCTCAGAGGACCTGTGTACGTGGATGCACGTGTGCGACACCTGGACACTCACCTGTCGATGAGGACGCACAAGGAGGCCTGACCAGAGGAGCAGCGAGATGAGACGTCTCCAGCTGATTCACTGTCTCAACCATCTAGCCAATCGGAAAAAAAACACACACACACACACAAACACACACACACACACACACACACACACACAGATTAAGTACACTCATAGACATTCTTTTTAGATAGACAGAATGTGTATTCAAGATCACCTGTCTTATTTGTGATTCTTCACTTCTTTCTCTCTATTAACTGTTGCCCAGAGTTAGGTTGTGTCCTAATGTTGTGAAATATCCCTGAGTAATGAACTCAATCCACACTGTGGACTGGTTGGAAATATTTGTTGAGCCACTGGAGATAAGCCTTTGTCATACTTTACGGGCTTTGTTCCTAACATCTAATACTAAGATTATAGTTATATAAGAATAAGTATATATATACTCTTTTGATCCCGTGAGGGAAATTTGGTCTCTGCATTTATCCCATTCTGTGAATTAGTGAAACACACTCAGCACACAGTGAACACACGGTGAGCACACACTAATCCCGGCGCAGTGAGCTGCCTGCAACAACAGCTGTGCTCGGGGGAGCAGTGAGGGGTTAGGTGCCTTGCTCAAGGGCACTTCAGCCATGCCTACTGGTCGGGGTTCGAACCAGTCCGAAGTGCTAACCAGTAGGCCACGGCTGCTCCCCCCCCCCCCAAAAAAAAGTTTGAAAGTTGATCCTGACTGAGACCTGAGAGGGCAGCTCTGGACTCACCTGTGCTGGGCTTTGGTGGTCAGGCGCTGATCCAGGACCTGTGGGATCTGGAGTCGGGGCTGTGGTGTGCAGACCAGGTACTGTAGTGCAGGTTGTCTTGTCTAAGGACACACAGATCTCTTTGTTCATTATGTATATGGTATTGCATTGTTATCCTATCGCATGAATTAGCCAGGGAGAGGGACCCAGAAAGCTAAATGATTCAACATTCATATTGCAGCCGATATCTGACAGACATGTTTCTTGTTAAACAACAACAACAACACATTGCATTTATATAATGCTTTTCAAGGCACCCAAATCACTTAGGGGGAAACACAACATACATCGTTAAATACCATTTTGACTACTGGTACATCCTATCTTGCCTATGTTGTGATATACAGTACAACACCCAGAGGGACTTCCTGTTCAGGTTGTGTGTGATTCCCACCTGTGGTCCGGCTCTGCTCTGTCTCTGGTAAGGGCTGGCTGCCGTTCTCGACCAATGGGATGGCTGCTAGCTCACTCTCGACCAACGGAATGGCTTCTGGCTCACTCTGCAGCTCCTGCGGGATGCAGGTTCACAAATACGGTTGTCATGGAAACAGTCATACCACCAGAGCCGGAACCTTGTGAGGCAAAGCTGCTACTGGGCAAATTTAGATGTTTTAATTACTGGAATTTATTTAGAAACACTAGGATGAAAAGGATTGCAAAAGTTTTATTTTAACATAAACATAAACTGTGATCATACATTTTAGACTTTTTGTTCGGCGAGGCGCAGTTCTTGGATGTAATTACTTAATGTTTATGAAATCACTGTCCCTCGAGACAAACTCATTTACATGCAGCTCCTGTTTTGATGTTGCTCTAGTAGTCCCACCTTTTCTTCTCCTCAAATATCTGAAACATTCTGTCATTCTGTTGAAATGCTACAGACTTAAAGGGACACCAGGCAAGCTTGATGCTTTTTCTCTACGAAACTCCCCCTCGCTCGGTCTGAAGCTCTTTTCCTTTTCTTTGCATCTTCCGTCAAGGGTTTTCGCTGCTTCTTCGCCGGCTCTGCCATTATACACACGTTTGCAACAATCGCTAGCGTTTCGTTAGCCTCCCTCTGTGCTGTATGCAGGATGTAAACTGATCCTTCTTCGGTCAGCGGTACACTGAACTTGCAAGCGGGATATTCTTCCTACAGGCAGTAGGTGCGGGCGAGAGAGTCTTCATTCGCCCTGTAATGAGTCATTTAACCATATACCGACTTACGAAGATGAGTAATTAACACGAAAACATTGCCTGGTGTCCCTTTAACTATCTTTTCAAAACACTTTTCTTAAAAGGGAATTTTCATATTAAGAAAGGCAATAATTCGCAATCAAAACATAGATCATTGTAGGTTGTTGATCTAAAAAAAGGCTTAATGTCAGTACAAATGCAGTGGTCTGTAAAATGACTAGTGACTGAACCAGTGGATTTGATGTGTGACACTCGTTAAGTGTGACTGACTGACTGACTGACTCTGAGGCAGAGACATGGAGGCAAAGTGAGTGAAGAAGCTTTGGTGTGAGTTACTGCTGAGGGGAGACCTGACTGTGTTATATTCACACTGAGAGGATAGAGGTGTAGGCATAGAACTGATCTACAAAACAGCTATAAAGGGCAGTAGGCCAACTGCAATGGGCACTTAAATGAATGAACTAGCAGATTTGGTTTGTGCTAGTGCTGAAGTGAGAGCTAACCGTAGGCAGAGATGTGGGTCTGCTGGGTGCTGTCTTCTCTGGACTCTCAGGCTGCTCAAGTGCATCCTGGGATTGCGGAGGACCTCCCTCGTCCACGTCCTGGCGTTCAGGCGCTTGCCATTGGCTCGCTGTTACTAGTGACGACTCCTCCTCCTCCTCCTTCACCGGCGCCTCCTCCGAAGGCCTCTCCTCCTCGGCAGCCTTCCCAGAGATCCCTGGGGCAAGTGCGTCACCAGGAAGGCCAGCGTCTGGAGTGTGTGTGGGAGACACGTGTGTCGAGGTGTGTGTGGGGGAAGCCTGTTTAGAGGTGTGTGTGGGAGAAGCTTGTGCTGAGGTGTGTGTCGACGAGGCTTGTTTCGCAGTGTGTGTGGGGGAGGCTTGTTTCGCAGTGTGTGTGGGAGAAGCTTGTTTCGCAGTGTGTGTGGGAGAAGCTTGTTTTGAGCCGTGTGTGGGGGAAGCTTGTTTCGCAGCGTGTGCTGGGGAGGAGGTCGTCGAGGCAGAGGAGGTCGTGATTCTGGACTCTGGCGCCTCCGTGTCATTTGATGAGGGGCAGGGGAGGAACTGCAGGGGAGAGGGGCTGTCCTCTCGTCCATCCTCTGGTCTATCCTGTCGTCCATCCTCACTCTCCTTCTCCTCCATCTTTTTCTCCGTCTCACCGTTCACACGCAAATTCCTGTCCACCTACGCATGTGTGTACAAACAGACTGTTAGGACCCTGCAGAAAATCACACCATTATCAATCGCTCATAACTGTTAAACACGCATAGAGATAATATGTTACTAGCACATAAACTGATAACATCTGCTATCATGAACTGCAAATTGCTTACCATAAAACCGGTGTGTGATTGAGTAAATATAAATGCTCAACAACATACATTTCAACATCAGAAGGAAAACAAAGTTAGGGCAGCTCCAGTGCTAGCTATCTGAGTAAGCGGCTCTAAGTGTGTGTGCCAGAGGAGTGGAGTTGAGTTGAGCTGTGAGGCGGAGCTCAATAGCGGTGTTGTTGGGCCGGCGGCCGTAACTCAAGCCGTCCCGACTGCAGAATAGAGGCTCTCAGTGGGTCAGCTGTGCTACGCGGAGCCGCCAGCCTGTGTGGGCCTTTTTGTGTCCCGCGGCAGCCCTGGCGTTGGCATGGCGAGGGGAGCGCGCTCGGTGCGGACGGGGCCGTCCGTGCGTCATTGTCCAGCTCGAGAGGCGGAACAGAGTCACTCTTTCACACGCCGCCCACATCGGCCTCGACGCGGCCGCATTCCACCCGCCGCCTCCGCCATGGAGTCAGGGACAGCGGAAAAATAACGGACATTTTTTGAGAAGAAGAATACGGCGACGCCAGAAGCCCTCCTCTTCCATGAGAAATATTTCTTTCCCGGATGTCATTTCAACATAAATGAACTACAAATCCTATGGCAAATCCGCCATAGACTACACAGTTTTGTGTGGGGGTCAGGGTGATCGTCCCCTCCCTTTAGCTTCTGCTGTCAGGACTGCTGAGGTTGGCACTGAATGAACTATGCTCATCTTTTTAACAACACATTAAACCCATTCATGATGACAAGAGCTCACAAGAATACCTAAAGCTTAACCTCATCTTTAATTAGTTGGCAACAGCAGGATCATGTTAGAACAGGGGGATCATGTTAGAACAGCAGGATCATGTTAGAACAGGGGGATCATGTTAGAACAGCAGGATCATGTTAGAACAGGGGGATCATGTAGGCTCTATGTGAGGTGTTAAGCAGAGTCGGTATGCTAACCTTCGCTGGTTTATCTCCGCGGCTGTACGGTTTGGGTGCTAGTAGGGGCAGAGCCTTCAGGGGGCGCTCTGGTGCCGTTGCCGGGGTGAAACTGGTCACCATGGCCTCCACTGTGGAGGTGAACTTGGGCGCGGGCAGCGACTGCTGACGGAGGTACTGCATGGGGTTAGCGCCACCGCCAGCGCCACTCCCAGCGCCACTCCCAGCGCTGCCGACGCCTCCACCGTCGCCACCTCCGACCCCGAAGCTGGCGCGGAAGTCCTCCTCGCACGGCTCGAAGACGTCGCCGAAGTCGGGCAGCGGGGGCAGGTGGCAGAAGGCGGCGGCGAGGCCGAGCGGGGACGAGGGGTCGGCGGAGACGCTGCGCTCCAGCAGCTTGGGCTTCAGGCGCTCCAGGATGGCCTCGCTGATGCTGAAGCGCTGCGCGTAGCGCTGGAGCACCTGGCGCGCCTCCTCAGGGGTACGCGCACGCCGGTAGGCATCGTGCAGCTCACGCTCACGACGCTCCCTATGGGGGAGAGAAAGAGGGAGAGAGAGAGAGAGATGGAGAGAGAGGGAGAGAGATGGAGAGAGAGGGAGAGAGAGAGAGATGGAGAGAGGGAGAGAGAGATGGAGAGAGGGAGAGAGAGAGACAGAGGGAGAGGGAGAGAGATGGAGAGAGGTAGAGAGAGAGAGAGGGAGAGGGATGGAGAGAGGGAGAGAGAGGGAGAGAGAATAAGTAAAATAACTTTTACTCAAATCATTATCACACATTCTCACTGAGTCACATCCGCATGATCTCCCTGTGAGTTGGGTGGGGCTGTGAGAGAGGGATGAAGGCAGGAGAGGGAGATAGATAGATGAAGGGAGACACAGAGGAATGGAGAGAGAGAGAATATAGAAGGGAGAGTGAAGGAGGGATGGAGGAAAAGAGGGAAGGGAGAATGTATGAGGAAATGGAAAGGGAGACATGAAAGACACAGAGAGGGGAAAAAGCGAAAGAGTGAGAAAGGAGGAAATGAGAACAGAAGAGAGGAAATGAGAACAGAAGAGAGGAAATGAAGGTAGAGATGCACAGTGAGCCAGATGAGAGGAGGAAAAGAGGGAGGGATGAGAGAGGGAGAAGCAAAAAGGAGAGCAAAGACACATGGAAAAGGAAAGAGACAGAAATACAAGAGACAAAAATAGAAACCCAGAGCAAGAATTATGAGGGAATGAGTGTGAGGTGGAGGTGCACATGATCTCATGCAGTACCCTAACACAACACAAGGGGGCACTGCAGCCGTTGCATTCTGACTTCGTTCTGCTTCAGATGATGCTGCTAGTTGCTTTTTGAGTGCCCTAGATTTGCTTGCTAGGCATTTGAGTGTACTACTGTTAGACTGGTGCTTTTGTCAAAGAAATGAATATGTGTGCACACATATCCACACACACACACACACACACACACACACACACACAAGAACAACAAACATCCACATGGAGAACAAAGGGAGTTGAAAGAGACCAACAGTAACCCAACCCCAGAATAACATGGACACTTGGAGGAAATGGCAACAAAATAAGGCAGCTATCTGCACCTCAGAAGAAGCTCCAGTGGTTAAGATGAGACCTAGCCAGATATTCCCCCACAATAACATTAGAGAAAATAAACACTGAACGTCACACAAAAAGCCTTAACCAGAAATGACGTGTGTGTGTGTGTGTGAGTGAGTGTGTGAGTGTGGGAACATACTTGTCCTCCACGATCTCCTTGTAGGTCTTGATGCTCTTCCTCCGCTGCGGCACGCCTTCATCTCCGCTCAGCAGTCGCTCCATCATCTTCCTCTCCTCCTCCTTCTTGATCAGGTCCTGGGACACACTCCTCCGACGGCTCTTCCACCGAGCCAGGTCCTGGGGCAAACACACAACACACACACACACATTAAATACTCACACACACACACACACACACACACACACACTTTCAGTGTGTGGGGTGCAGATGCATGAGGGTTGTGTGGGGGACGTTCAGAAGGTCTCAGTGTGTGGGGTGCGGATGCATGAGGGTCGTGTCCATCAAGTGGGGCACGTTCGGGGCACTCACGTCCTGCCAGTGGTCCTCTTCCTCCTTCAGCTTGTTGTACTGGTTGTGCATGAGCTCGTGCCGCACCTGACTGTGGGGGTTCAGGAACACGTCCTCCTCACAGCGCACATCTATCATACTCATACTCCTACACACCAGAGAGAGAGAGAGAGAGAGAGAGAGAGAGGGATAGAAGGGGAGAGAAAGAGAGAGAGGGAGAGAGAGAGAGAGAGAGAGAGAGAGAGAGAGAGAGAGAGAGAAAGAGAAGGAGAGAGAAAGAGAGAGAGAGGGAGAGAGGAAAAAGAGAGAGAGAGAAATAGACAGAGAAACCAAGACATGTGGGTGAGACCACATAAAAACAGTCAGTTGGAAGTCTAGAGTCCCCCTGGTCACTAAGGGGACACTCACAGCACTGATTTATCTTGGATTTCAAAGAATGCCCAACTGTGGTCTAGGCCTTACCATGGCAACAATGTCCATAAAATAGCTCACATTGCCTGTTTAGTTAAAAAGTGAAGTGACACTCCAGCATGTTTATTTATGGTTCTTCTCACCCAGGTCATGCAGCTCATAAGAAATGCACAATCTTCCCAAGCGAAGCCCACACATAGAGACTCAGTTGGACATGTTAGTGAGCATGCAGAGGGTCTGGCAGGAGAGGGGCTAGTCAGTGGTAGCTCAAAAATGCGTAGCAAAATACTGAGGTCAGAAAAGCTCCAAAAAAAGCCCCTCAAAGCCGGTCTGGTGGCAAACCAAACCTTCAAATACAATCAGTCATGTCAGGTTTTCCACACTCTATACATGGATATGTTTGGAGGGCTGCATTTAAAAAGCTTTGTTATGTAACATGACTGTGTTGAAATGCAACAGAGCCAAAGCAAGCTTTACTGAAGGGGGAAATGACTAGACAATAACAAAGAATTCTGTCATCACTTCTAAAAAAAGGAGGCATTCTCATCGGCAGGAAGGAAAAACCCTCACTGGCAGAAAGAAACAAAAGTTTCCACCGACTCTTTTTGATAATGTTTCATCTCAACCACCTTAGACTGTAAATATGATAGCCTGTTAGCCAGTACAAAAGGATATGCATACATTAACACACACCGCCCACCCCTACGCACACACACATACAGTTCATAGACATCACCGTGAGTAGTTAACACTGGTTGGCTGGCAAAGCTCTCAGTCGTGTGAGGTGGATACATGCAGAGCACAAAAGCAGAGTGTGTGAGCGCACGTGCACACACACACACACACACACACACACACACACACACACACACACACACACACACACACACATGCAGTCCGCATGGAATAATGAGCGATTTTACACAACACTGGATGGACTTACTCAGGGTCATCTGACACACTAGCACTGTGGCTGAATCTATGAGGACATGACACAAAAAAGAGCACACACACACATACACAATAGTTTACAGCCATATTCAATGAAGCGCACAACACAAACATAAAACAGTATATGTATGGCACTATGAGATCTTAATCATGGATTACAAATGTGTCATTTGTCAACACAGAAACACACTATGGCAAACATGCTGTCTTTTGTGTGACATGTAGAAAGATCGGGAGAATGACACAGCATCAAACTGCAGTACCCACTACCAGCCCATAGAGGGCAGTGTAATCAAACTCTGTCACATAACAGACGCATAATTATAACACGACAGTATCGGAATAGTACAGTCATGCGCAACCACACACACACATGGAAAGGATCTGGTAAAATTAGTCTCTGAGAGTTTGCATCTTTTATTAAGTTGGGGGACTCGGGCGGGTGGAGGGGCAGGGGTGTTGTGTGGGGGGGCTTCAAAGGCAGGCGGGGGCTCGTATAACGCCGCCTCTCCAGCTGAACGGGCGCTTCGGTGGGAGTCCCCGCTGTCGCTGTGGCCGCAGAGGGCCTTTAAAGGCAACGCTCCGTGACGTCGGGGACCTGCGGTCGTCCCCAGAGCGGCCACAAGAAAAGGAGGGAGAAAAAAAACTAACAAGCAAAAAGACGAAAATGATATAGGGGCCATGTTGTGCGTGTGTGTGTGTGTGTGAGTGTGAGTGTGTGTGTGTGTGCGTGTGTGTGTGTGTGTGTGTGTATGTGTCCCTCATAAATGTAAATATGGCGTCTCGCTGCTGTAAAACTGTCATCCTCAAAGCTTGTGGAGGAGGGCATTGAAGAGGGCTCAGAGCATCCCAGGCAGCGTAAACACCCATCCAGCTGTGTGATGTCTGTAGTATCAGCCTAACTAAGCTAAACTCTCACAGGGCCGTGTGATGTCTGTAGTATCAGCCTAACTAAGCTAAACTCTCACAGGGCCGTGTGATGTCTGTAGTATCAGCCTAACTAAGCTAAACTCTCACAGGGCCGTGTGATGTCTGTAGTATCAGCCTAACTAAGCTAAACTCTCACAGGGCCGTGTGATGTCTGTAGTATCAGCCTAACTAAGCTAAACTCTCACAGGGCCGTGTGATGTCTGTAGTATCAGCCTAACTAAGCTAAACTCTCACAGGGCCGTGTGATGTCTGTAGTATCAGCCTAACTAAGCTAAACTCTCACAGGGCCGTGTGATGTCTGTAGTATCAGCCTAACTAAGCTAAACTCTCACAGGGCTGAACGTTGACATCTAATAAAAGTTCTGTCATGCTGTGAGCGCACTAAAATGACAACATTCTTAACTAAGACGATGGCTTCATAAGGCTCTGTGGAGGCCACACACATGCATTTCACACACTACGTACTCTCTTAACTAAGACGATGGCTTCATAAGAGGCCACACACATGCATTTCACACACTACGTACACTCTTAACTAAGACGATGGCTTCATAAGGCTCTGTGGAGGCCACACAGCGTCTCTGGGTGACACCGCATGCATTTCCCACACTACGTACAGTCTTGTGGTCAGAAGAAATGTGTTGCATTATCCTCTTCTACACTCAATGTACTGAGTGAAAACCAACTGTATTTGTAATGCAATGTGAAGACTACCAACAGCAGATGGCACCTTCAAAGGCTTAGTGAAGTCATAAGCAGTCTGGGAAGATGAGGCATGGTGCAGACAGCGCCCTGGGCACTCAGTTCCAGATCAATACCACTTTGACTATTCATCCATAAACCACTCAGCGTTTGGACATGCACAAGCTGGACACACTGCTTCGATTGAGGACTGAACTCTCCTCCCGTCCTGAACTGGCCACGACAGAGGCATCCATGCACAAAAGACAACATCCAAAAGACACAAGCAACTAGAAGCCTCGAAAGCGGGTCATCGGACACAAAGAGGCACGGATCGTCTGTTGGGCACCTTCAAAGCTCTGGCCAAGCCATGAGCTTCTGCACCAGCAAAACAGCATGCGGATGCCAGGCCTCATGCAGCTGCTAGATACACGTTAACACATTAACATTCATTCATCCAAAAGAAAAGCAAGCCTGGCACTTTACATTCAGCTAACCAGAGATGCACACCAGCCCTGCAAGGAGGAAGTGGTTCTACAACCACAACTGTGACATTTGCACCAGCCTCTCGTATTGATGATTAAAACCTCTACACACAACTCAACACAACAATTGTGGTCCTGCAGTAAAAAGTGCATCAGACTGCATACAGCACACCCCTTAAAAATTAGAAATAAATATACAACTTAAAATCATAATGCTTTAGAATTCCACTTAGTAAATCTATGTAAACAGTGTCTATGGATTTAAGTGATGATGGATCTAAGTATTGGCTGGGACTGATAATAATTTTTTGATTAATGTTCAATGTAATGATCAGCGTTCAATGTCAGAGCATCATGGGCAGAACTGATTGGGGGGGGGGTGATGTGTGTGCGGCGGAGGGATTAAGTCTGACGCTACTGTTAGCCATGTGGAAACATCCGGAAGGCTAGAGGACATGCCAGCCCTGAGAACAGCTGACTCTGGTGTGGATTATAGTCCCAGTCTGGCATGGACCTGTGATGGCCAGATTGGGACTACACCTGCTCCAGACTCCGGTGTTACCAGGGGGGAGTTCACACATGCACTCGGTCGGAGTTTTAGCTCACGTTGGCGACAGCTCGTCGTCCAACCAGGAGGGCCTCCTCCGTGGTTTGTCTGTCTCCGACTCCGCCCCCGGGCTGCCCCCAGCCTGATTGGCTCCCGTTGCGGGGACGGGCAGGAAGTGGGTGGGGCTGGCCCCGCCATGTTTGGGGGAGGTCCGCCTGGCCCACATGTCATCCCTTCCTGGGTCTGACACGCCCCCTTGCTTTCCAGGCCCTGCCCCATCCACCTTTGGGGGCAGGAACTTCCTGGAAGCATCCGGACTGTCCCTAGGGGAGGGGCTGAGTGGGATGGTAACTACGATGGAGGTTGACATGGCGTTGGTCGTCAAGGAAGTGCGGTAGAGTTCCTCAGAACATGAACGGGCGGGGCTTCTGCTGAGAGAAGCAGCCATTCATTGTTGGATTAAACACACACACACCACACACACACATTCTCTCTTCTCTCTCTCTCTCTCTCTCTCTCTCTCTCTCTCTCTCTCTCTCTCTCTCACACACACACACACACACACACACACATTCTCTCTCTCACACACACACACACACACACACACACACACACACACACAAACACACAAACAGACCCAGAACTGACATACAAAAAAAACAACAACAAAGCAGTTATGCACACTGATGTAAATGGGCCGAAAACTGAACAGCATTCTGGGAATAAAACTCCAAGGGGACCAAATTTACGCCCCCATAAATCAGACTATTTTGAGAGCAATGGAGAGACATTTCCTGCTGATGTGAAGTCGATACGCTAGCCTTTGTATCATAAGTGCTGTTTCTGCAGAGAGACCACTGTCTGCACACACAAGGAGGGAATAATAAACGAGTGCTCTACAGGGAGTGTGTTTTTTTCTCTGAGGCAGAAGAGAGTGGGATGGTGTGTGTGTGTGGATCAAAACTGAAGACGTTAATGAGGGGTGTGAGCTGATGGCTTTTAAAAGAGAGTCAGAGGTCAATTCTATCAATTATGTTGTTGTCATACCTGCAGGGGCTACAATGGTGTTCGTACAAACAGAATTCACACGCATGCGAATAAATGCACAGAAGCCAAAACAAAGAACACAGACACACTCCTAGACACCCGCACATACTCCCACACACGCACACACACACACACACACACACACACACACACACACACACACACACACACACACACACACACACACACACACTCACTAAACACACACACTAAACACACACACACACACACACACATGGGATCAGTGGCGGAAAACCTTCTCATTTCCTCCCTTCCTCAGGGTGTGTCACATGTCCTGTACTGAGGGATTGCGAGTGTGTCAGGAATGCGAGTGTGTGAACAGGAATGTAAGAGTGTGTGTAGTGTGTGTGAGAGTGTGTTAGTGTGTGTAGTGTGTGTGAGAGTGTGTGAGAGTGTGTGTAGTGTGTGTGAGAGTGTGTGAGTGTGTGAATCTGTGAGTGTGTTCACATTATTTTATATATTTTTCATGCCTTTGATAAATTAAATTAAACATTCCTAAGCAATAGATACAGTATTTGCGATCACACAGATATACTGGTGGTATATACAAAGCTTTTAAGTACAAAGCTACACACACACACACACACACACACACACACACACACACACACACACACACACACACACACAATCACGCACATTCAGAATATCAGACTCAGCTGTTTCCACATCCTCGCGTTGCCTGGGTGACAGTCCTAATGTTAGATCTTGCCCAACGTCTCTCTCCACACCCCCACATCCTCTCCAGTGCCAGAGGTCAAAGGGCAGCCCACAGCATCACTGATGCATCATGGGACGGAACACACAGACAGACACACAGAAAAACCCAGACCGCTGCTGCTACTCTTCAAGAAACAAAAGCCCGTTTCTCTTTCCCTCACACACACACACACACACACACACACACACACACACACACACACAGACAATTACACCATGAGAATCGCAAACATCAGACGCCTGGCGAAAGCACATGAGGAGCCCCAAACCGTCTGGCTCTTGCACAGGGGAGTGAGATGAAGGCCAGGCTGAAAGAGAGAGAGAGCGAGAGAGATGCTCCAGCCAACTCCAACCACGCCAGGAGGGACAGCATACCCCCCCCCCCCCCCCCAGAACAACTAACCCCTGGGCCTGGACTATGAGAATAAGCGTCCGGGGCTTCGCTTATAAAGAAAGCCTCACTTATCAACAAAGGTGGAGGCCACGAGCAAAGAGTCATACTTTCCCACTCTCTAGACCAGGAAAGAGCGGGTGAAGCCGCTCTTGGGTTAAAAGCCCTGATGAGAATGCCATTTGTGGTGAGCGAGACATCTGAAGGAATAAATTGCCATGCTGTTCAGCGTCTCCCCGGAGGTGACTTTTTAGAGATAATAAATGAACTAGTGAGTGGAATGGAGAGCACACAGGCACTGCCATAAGGAGTCGGGGGACTTCAGGGAGAATTCAGGGTGTTGGTAAGGGGGTGGGGGTGAGGGGTGGGCAGGTCAGCACCTTGAGTCAGTAGCTGCTGTCTGGTTTTGCTGCTGCTTCTCCGTGTGTGTCAGTGGGAGTGCACTGGAGCATTCTGGGATAGGACTGGGAGGCTTGTTTTTGGCATGACTGCAGTCATGGCTCTCCCTCCTTGTGATAAACACACTAGCCTCCTCCTCCTCCTCCTTCCTCTCTTCCTCCTCCTCCTCCTCCTCCTCCTCCTCTTCACCACCGTCTCTCTGGTGCTCCTCAGGCTCCTGTTGGGGGGGTGCGGGGCAGGTGATGGGGGCTACAGGGTGGGGGTCTAGTGGGGTTATGTTGGGGGGGCTCTCACAGTCTGGGGCGTCACTCACACTACCCCCCCCCCCCCCCCCCACAATGACAATGGTGCCGGTAGAGACAACAACAGGGATGTTAAAGAGGATCAGGGGACGACCACAACATGACCAGGAATGTGACCATAACACACCGTAAGGGACCATGTGTGGGAGGACACCACCAGCGATACAGGAGTCACATGGTGGCGTCACAGAAACACATTGGAACATAGGAGGACACATCAAACGAGGAAGACAACCCAGTTGGGGAGGAGAGTGTAGAAGTGTACACACACACATTGAACACACACATTGAACACACACATTGAAGGGTACACACACACACACACACACACACACACACACACACACACACACACACACACACACACACATGGAAGGAAGAAAACAAAAAAGAAGGAACATTTGAAAGAAGAAAAAAAAACACAGTGGGCGATTAACATCACAGACTTTAGAGTAGAGAAAAGACATGACAAGTGAACAAATCATTTCAAAAGATGGAATCATAAAATTCCATTGGCAAGAGTCACGGCGCCTGTGATAGGTTTTTAACTCAGTCACAAATGATATGTTTCACTTGTCTGTGTTCACTACCATGGTGATAACACAACTGGCGTTCACAAGCGCACATGGGACAGCAGGCCTAGGGAGGACTCAAGCCAACCAGGATGCACACAAACACACACTCTGAAGGACACACAACCCCCTCTCCCACATAGGGCTGCACGGGCCAGTGATTCCCACACATGCAGACCATGCGTTCTGCAAAATACCTATGGTCACTGGATGCGGAGAGCAACATCCTTCAAATGATAAGTACCATCTTTATGTGACCGTGTCAAGCGAAAAGTGGCCTGAAACAGGGAGGGGAAAGAGGCTCGTTGGACGACTTCTGAAAAATGGTGAGGTCGAGATTGAAACCTCCGGAATGCCTGTACGAGCACACTCCCGTGTTTTTGTGGAAAACCCAGAGAGACGTGGGGGGGGGGGGGGGGGGGTCTGCATGTTTTGGGAATCCTCCATGTCTGCTCCATGCCTTCGTCTTCTCAATTTCACGCGTGTTAGCGCAGATTGGTGCAGTATGTACTGTATGGGAGCTCAGGTCTGGCCAATTACAACACATCTGGTCCACATCAACCCATCCCTTCATACCTCCCTACTGTAACAGAGAACAGAAATGGAAAGAGAGAGAGAGAGAGAGAGAGAGGGAGGAGGAGGAGGAGATCGAGAGAAGAGATGGAAAGAGGGTGTAGATAGAGATAGAGTGATAGAGAGGGATAAAGAAAAAGAGAGGAAGAAAGAAGAGAAAGAGAAATGAGAAAAGAGACAGAGGCTGAAAAGAGAGGAAGAGAGAGGGAGAGAGATGGGGGGAGGAAGGAAGAGAAACACAAGCCAGGAGTTTCCTTCTCTAAAGCCTTGATGATGTTCCGAATCAACTAAGAACATATTCCCAGGCTTCCAGATCTTTCCAGTTCAATCAAGACGAGCGGGAAGGTTGGCTGCGTGTCTCAGCCCATTTCTAAAAGTGTTATGTTGAAATTGGCCGCTCGAGAAGGGTGTAAGACCAAGCGTGAATTATGGGGTGGAAGACAGTCCATCCGACAACACTTTCCCCTAAAACACTTTCCCTGAAAGGCCTGGCTCTGAGAACGCCGCCTGTCCTCGCTCTCTCTCCCTCCCTGTGTGAGGTTTGTCAATGTGTGTGTCCTAGACGGCCAGATTCTTTTAGAAGACACGGGGGCACGAAGACAGAGCAACTAGCAAAGTCTTTTACTTTCTCTTCTCTTTCCAAATAAACCTCGTCATATCTGACACCCCGTTTACACTTCCACAGACAGGCCCGACACGGAGACCTTGTCCCTCTGCTCACCTCTGCTCCCGTCAGGGAGTATTTCACACACACACACACACACACACACACACACAAACACAGACGCGCTTCACGGTTGCTGTAAGTGGCTTAAAATGCACAATATGGGATATATTCAGACTGTCAGCTACGACAGAGATGTTATACAAGCTGTGTGAAACAGGGGCAGGTTAGTCCTCCCCCTGAAACACCTGGTGATACGACCACGCAGACTCACACCGCCAACCACTGGTTCACCACTGGGCTTCTGATGAGATATCCGTTGGTGTGGCAGCTGTTTATTACGGTTCTTGATCGTGGCTATTTTAAGGTGTTGCATTTCTCCTGCTTGCAACATACTGGCACAATGTTCTAATCAATTTACATCTCTTTTCCACCTACTGAATACTTTAACAGGAAACAACAGATGCCAGGGCATTAAAGAGAAAAACTTGCCTGCAAAGTTTTATTACATAAGTCCCTGAAGACTCAGAAGGCTGTAGGTAAATAAAACCAAGCTCAGTGTGATTAGTGAACAGACAGGGACTTTCACTTTTTTAATGGTTGGTGCTAATCACCCGATCAGAAGCGGTCAGGCTGCACACATTACACCCCATATCATGACCACAATATCTTTACAGCCAATAACCAACCCTACACACCAGTGTACAGAGTAGCATAGAACACATCTCAAACACTCACTTATAATGCTTGGAAATGATGCCTGTTCACAGAAGCAATCAGATATATTTACAGATATATTTATGATAACCTACAATATCTAGAATACTGCACTGGCAGTAACTTTAATTATTAGTTATTGGACCAGATAACTGAATATGCACATGCAGCATCAGTACAGTGTGTGCTTTTATTTATGTAAAGCATGTTGAATTGCCTCTGTCAATGAAATGTGATGTATAACTTGCCTTGCCTTGCTTTGCCTTGCTTTGCTTTGCTTTGCTTTGCTTTGCCTTGCCTTGTCTAAAGTTAAACACTAGCTGACTGCCCAGGGCTGCTCACCTGAATGGCCGGTCCCCCCCGATGGGCGAGGTGGCAGTGCTCCAGCTCTTGCGTCCGCCCTCCTCTCTCTCGGGGCGCTTGCGTCGCAGTGGCGCGGGCATGTAGGCCGTCTGGTTGCTCTTGTTGGGCAGGAACTGGTTGAAGGGCAGTGGCGTGCGCGGCTCGCTGACCGATGTGCGCCGCGCCAGCATGTCATCCTTACGCACGTCCGGCATCCGCCGGTGGTGGTGCGGGAAGTCGGACTCCGAGTCGCTGCCGCGGCCTGGTGGGGTGAAGGGGTCAGAGGTCAAAAGAGGTCATGATAGGTCAGGGAAGGTCACTGCTGGAGAAGAGGTCAGTCAGTGAGCCTAACAGTAATCAAAGTAGAATTAGAAGTTTACAGTAGCAATAAAGCTCAGAAAGACATCATGTCATATTCATATTCAGTGCTCGTCCTGTGCATCTACCCCAGAATGACTGCATGCTCCCTCTACATATTGTATTGTCATTGACATTTACAAAGAATGTACCACAAGTACGAATAACACAATTGATATTCTCAAAATATTATAGAAAGTGTTCCTAGTTAAAACCACAGGCCAGTTATTTAAGGACCCTACTGCCTTATTTATGGAGCCAAGACAAACGGCAGGCGGCTGCCAAGCCACTGGTCCTGCATGGGCTCGTTACAGGCATCAGAGAGCCGCAGCATGGTCCAGTGAGCTCAGTGTTAATGCAGTCATGGGTGGGCGATGACCAACAGAGCCCATGGTGTCAGGGAAATGTGCCCAGACAGAGCTGTGGGAGTGAATGTGTGTGAGTGAATGTGTGTGTGTGTGTGTGTGTGTGTGTGTGTGTGTGTGTGTGTGTGTGTGTGTGTGTGTGTGTGTGTGTGTGTATGTATGTATGTATGTATATATGTGTGTGTGTGTGTGTGTGTGTGTGTGTGTGTGTGTGTGTGTGTGTGTGTGTGTGTATGTGTGTGTGTGTGTGTGTGTCGTGTGTAAGGGAGAGCTTTGCCTGTCACCAGCTCACACCACCCCCCCTGCACTTTGACAAACAGAACTGCATTGCACAAGCCCAAAACCAATGTTTAAAAACAAAAGAGTAACAAAATTACGCTTACTTTGTAAAATATATCCAGAGAGCTCTGAGTTTGACAAGTTTGTTATGGCAAAAAACAGAATGGTTTACATGTCTAAACGACCTTCATCCTCCTTCAAGGACAAAGGAGGAAACATTCCCTAAGCTATCACCTTCTAAAAGGACCTCACCCACACTCTCGTGGTGCCCCAAAGGCCTTGCATACATATACATCTCTCATGTCTCCGTTTCTCAACCCTTGCAAATTCCTCTCTCCAAGATGGCAGCCACATGTGTGTTTGGCTCAGGGAAGGTTATACTGTCAGTATGGCCGAGGTCTGATATCAACCAACCAAACAGAGATCAACCCAACAGCAAAATTCCTCCCAAAAAGAAACAGTGTGCTTTTCCCTTTTGATTTGTAATTGGTGGCTAACTGTTGGAGTTGAATGACTGACACAGGATCAGTGGAAGGAAGGCCTTGGGGTAGCCTTGCTTCAAGAGGACCGTGAACTCCTTTAAGGGAAAAATGCAAAAAGGTTGAACATCCAATTGGAGACAGATTACAAGCAGGTCGTATGTGCATTGCCTCAGAGTGTTTTTAATAAGTCTTTAGAGTTCTGCTGCACACATGTGCGTTTCTTTGAGGATGAAAGTGCCCCTATTCATTGTGTTCCTTACTGTGCTATTTACATATACATCATCATATTACAGCGAAGGAATATGTATGGGTGGTTGCACCCTGTGTCAATGATATGCATGGCATAACAGTAAAGTACAATATGGGTGTTCTAGTACACGGCTGCTACACTAGACCATGCATTGCTAATATGATCCCCTTCCGCTTAGTGGATCAGTCGTCATGGGAACACCAGCATGCGGACAGGAGGAAGGATGGAAAGATTAGAACAATCGGGGGGGAGGGGGGGGGGGCGGAACAAGAGGGGTGAAGACGGCGTCCACTGTATCCCGTCACGAGACGCTGGTCAAACACGGCAGTGGACCAGTGGAGGTTTAGTCTCTCCACACAACATTTCCTCCCAAAACAATTACTTTTTTTCCCCTAAAAAAGGCCTCAAGCCAGTATCCAATTTCGATCCTCTCTTTTTTAATTCCCCCCTCATCGCCCTCTTATGATATCAAGTTCATTCTGGTCCTTGCGCTAATTATTGTTTGGATCAAGTGAGTTTCATAGCATGGAACACAGGGCCCTTGCTCAGAGGTGAGGTCGTGGAGGTCTCGGTTTGTTTGGGGTAAACACCCTGAATAGGAGATTCTTTATGCTCCAACCCTCCAGCATCCATCTCTACACCCCCACAACACCTCCCTACTCCTCCCCTTCTCTTCTCCTCTTCTCTCCTTTCCTCTTCTCTTCTCTTCTCTCCACCCCTCTCCCCTCTCCCCTCTCCTCCTCCCCTCTCCTCTCCTCATTCTCTCTCTCCTCTCCCCTCTCTCTCTCCTCCTCTCTTCTCTTCTCCTCATTCTCTCTCCTCTCTTCTCCTCATTCTCTCTCCTCCTCTCTCCTCTCCCCTCTCTTCTCCCCATTCTCTCTTCTCTCCTCTCCTCTCCTCTCCTCTCCACCCCTCTCCTTGCCTCTCCACCCCTCTCCTCTCCTCTCCTCCTCCCCTCTCCTCTCCTATCCTCTCCTCCCCTCCTCTCCTTTCCTCTCCTCTTACCCCCTCTCCACTCCTCTCCTCTCCTCTCCTCTCCTCTCCTCTCCTCTCCTCTCCTCTTCTCTTCTCTTCTCTTCTCTTCTCTTTTCTTTTCTTTTCTTTTCTTTTCTTTTCTTTTCTTTTCTTTTCTTTTCTTTTCTTTTCTTTTCTTTTCTTTTCTTTTCTTTTCTTCTCTTCTCTTCTCTTCTCTTCTCTTCTCTTCTCTTCTCTTCTCCTCTCCTCTCCTCTCCTCCCCTCCTCTCCTTTCCTCTCCTCTTACCTCCTCTCCTCTCCACTCCTCTCCTCTCTTCTCCTCTCTTCTCCTCTCCACCCCCCTCCTCTCCACCCCTCTCCACCCCTCTCCTCTCTTCTCAGGAGCCAGTTCCCTCACTGTCCACACCTCCTGGACTCCATCCAAGGGTTTTGTTTAGCATTTCCCAGAAGGGCCAAGCAACAAGCGCAGCATGTTACCAGCAGGCATCAAACACCGCAACAGCAGCAGCAGCAGCAGCTGCTTCTGAGCGTCAGGGCTGAGGTCCTGGCTCCTGGGCCCTGGGGTCTGCAGAATCCGGGGGCCGCTCGCTTCTCCAAACGGCCCGGGACGAAGTATGCATGTGAAAACCACCGGCTTTTTCTTGTTATTGGTCGGGGGGAAAGTATGCATTTGAAGTGGACAGTGTTTGTTTGTAATTTGTGGTGCAGAAGTATGCATTTGAAGCTGGCCCGGCTTTGTTTAATAATTCATCTCCTTTTGAAAAGAAAGAGCGGCAGGCATCTAGGCAATAAGAAGGTCGCTGACTCAAAGCTGTCTGCTGCGAGGACAAGGCTGTGTTCCCTAATGGACTGGTCAAGGCCAGGGACAACTGAGGGAAACCATGTCCAGATAAGGAAAACGTTTCCTGACAAACACCAGCCCAAACAGTGGACGTTATCTTCATTCACCATTGCAGTTACATAGACTGCCATACAGAATAGAAACTGTTGTTATGGATGTCATTATGAAATATAACTGATATTTATAAAATAGATATAACAGTGACATATATGATATGGACAACACAGAACATATCTAATGTGCTATACACTGGATTTTGTTTTGTAGTCACTGGACAAATAACTATGGGACATAAAAGCGTAGTCACTGGACAAATAACTATGGGACATTAAAGCATTTAGTGGCTTCATAGGAAGTCTATCAAGCAAGCAAGACGGCAGTAAGACGTCAGTCCCTTCCTCCAAACGTCATTCACGACAAAAGCAGGTTTGGCTCCTGAACAGGAAGTGAGGTATATTCCCACACCACGTCGTTCTGCGGCAGCACGGAACGTTTCTCTGTCGAGAACTATAACTTTTTTATGGGCTCTCATTAAAATAAGAAAGCGAAAACCTTAACAGGTTGTTTTGTGCTACAACTTACTGCTTACCATGGTAACTTACAGGCAATGTGACATTATAAAAAACCCTTCATTTTCGTCAAACGTATTATAATGCCTTGATTTCAGCTTTGTGAGTAATGCATAACAAACTCTGACATCTGTTTATGAGACGGCTAGTCTTTCATAAAACACTTACCAAAGTCAAAGTGTGTAACATTCTCATTGCAGACATACTTTCTCCATGGACTGCAAGACTACTTAGGTGATTTGAACAGCTATTGGCTCATATAACCCTCTGAGAATAATATCATGCCAGAACAATTTTATGCCAGAAGAACTAAAAACTAAAAACTATTTAGATGAAGTATTCGTACAAATTGCGCATATTTGTATATCTCTATATGATGTATGTGTGTGTGTGTGTGTGTGTGTGTGTGTGCGTATGTGTGTTCACGTATGTGTGTGTGTGTGTGTGTGTGTGTGTGTGTGTGTGTGTGTGTGTGTGACTTGTTAGCAGTTGCTCTGCACATAGTTTCTCACTGTGGTTGGAAAGCTAACAGCATGCTACACATTTAGCACATTTACAGACATAAACACATATGGTGTGGCTCCATAAATACACAAACAAATGCACGCACACACACATTCACACAAGCACACACTAGCACACATTTATACAGACACACACACACACACACAATACAGCCCTCGTAATAAGCAGCGCCTGTGATTTTACTGTGAGTGGTTGTTGGCTGACAAGTGAAAGGCCGTCATTTGAGCCCCACAGTAAAACTATTCTGCGCTAATTATGCCTGACAAGAGGGAACTGAGAGAGACGAAGAGGGAAGTCCAACAAATTGGAGAATTATGGAAAGAGAGAAAGAAATAAAAAGAAAGAAAGGAATTTAAACAAGAAAAATATAGTTTAGTGGCAGGACGATGAGAAACACACATACAGCAAATTGAGCTACTGAGAAATAAGAGACAATACAGACTGACAGCGCCAGGCAGAGAGTCAGAGGTAAAGGAGAGAGCACACAATGCATAGACACCACAGAGTCCCAAAAACACATCTCCCTCCGTCCCATAGACACACCACAGAGTCCCAAAAACACATCTCCCCCCGCCCCATAGACACACAACATAAAGTCCCAAAAACACATCTCCCCCCGTCCCATAGACACACAACATAAAGTGCCAAAAACACATCTCCCTCCGTCCCATAGACGCACAACATAAAGTCCCAAAAACACATCTCCCCCCGTCCCATAGACGCACAACATAAAGTGCCAAAAACACATCTCCCTCCGTCCCATAGACACACAACATAAAGTGCCAAAAACACATCTCCCTCCGTCCCATAGACACACAACATAAAGTGCCAAAAACACATCTCCCTCCGTCTCATAGACACACACATAAAGTGCCAAAAACACATCTCCCTCCGTCCCATAGACACACCACAGAGCCCCAAAAACACATCTCCCTCCGTCCCCGCCTCAATCCCAAACTCTGGCTAAAGAGTTTAGTTGGCCCTCGCTTGGCTTCAAATGGAAAAGCAATCACATCTAATCTAATCACACACACACACACACACACACACACACACACACACACACACACACACACACACACACACACACACACACACACACACACAAACACACAAACACACTTTCCAAGCTTCAGTGGAGCTGTAGGAGTGTGTTGAGCAGGGTGAATGTGAGCCAGGATGCTGGAGGCTCTGTGCTCTCAGTGCTGTTACCCAGAAGCAGCTGCTGTATATGGAGCTGGATGTGGGGCTGGATATGGGGCTGTGTGGGGCTGGATATGGGGCTGTGTGGGGCTGGATATGGGGCTGGATATGGGGCTAGATTTGGGGCTGGATATGGGGCTGGATATGGGGCTGGATATGGGGCTGGATATGGGGCTGTCTAATAGCTGTTCCAGAGCAACCTGCCAGCCAAACCCCACGTTTGGCTGGCAGGTTGCTCTGGAACAGCTATTAGAGCTCCAGCCCTATTTAGCCTCAGAGAGCCGTAGAGCACCATGCCAGAGGGGCTTATAAAGAGGATTAATGGCTTAACAAGTCCAGTGTGTACATGCGAGTACCTGTGTTTTTGAGTGCGTGTGTGTGTGTGTGTGTGTGTGTGTGTGTGTGTGTGTGTGTGTGTGTGTGTGTGTGTGTGTGGAAGTGTATGCGATGTAAAATGATCACTAAAGAAATTGCCTGTCTATACTTTTATACTTTGAATTTCTTGTGTCTCAATGGCTTATACATACACACAGACACACACAGATGCCCAGAAATGGACAATTGAAAAATCTATCTATCTATCTACTGTATCTATCTATCTACTGTATCTATCTACTTATCTATCTACTTATCTATCTATCTATCTATCTATCTATCTATCTATCTATCTATCTATCTACTGTATCTATCTATCTACTGTATCTATCTATCTATCTACTGTATCTATCTACTTATCTATCTATCTATCTATCTATCTATCTATCTACTGTATCTATCTATCTATCTATCTATCTATCTATCTACTGTATATCTATCTATCTATCTATCTACTATCTATCTGGACTACTTTTTGCACCTCCACCATGACACTCACTCTCTTGAGCACCTTGCCAGGCACACATAACTAAGGACTATGGTTGGACTACTGTTTGCACCTTCACCATGACACTCACTCCCTTTAGCACCTCACCAGTCCTGGCCCTGTCACTACAAGCGTCTTATGCTTGATCACCCTCAAGCTTTCTTAATTTAACTTATATAGTGTATTTAGTATTTAGTTTTGTTAGTTTTCTTATCTGTCTTATCTTCTACTTCTTATCTGTCTTATCTTCTACTGTCTTTATTGTACAGTGGAGTTTAGTTATATGTTTATACTTATGTTTACCATTTCTGCTGTAAGTGCATGTTGTGTGTTATTTCTGTATGCTACTGAGACCCTTTAATTTCCCCTTGAGGATCAATAAAGTATCTCTCTCTCTCTCTTTACAACAACTCTTTACACACACTGTCTATAAATTAACCTGTTTGCAAATCTGCTTTAAGAAATGTGTTGATTTTCATACTCACAGTAGGGTACATCTCTACCAGTAGTATTGCATACTTATAAACCCTTTAAAACCCCACCCACCCACAGACCCACTGCGCCCATGTGAGCCTCTCCTCATACTGCACATGTGCAGTGAGGGCACCCAGGGGACACTACGGGCCATGACAACGTCACTCCAGTGGACAACACTAGAACAATACACACAGCAGTGCCGCAGAAACCACCCTGCAGCTGCAAATAGCCTGGGCGAGCGCACGCTGGACGCTCAATGTGCTCATTACCGGGAGACACAACACGGCCACTCCACTGCTCACAGTGTCCATGCTCGTGACACAGGGGTCACCTTGGCATCAAGAGACCCACGCACGCACGCACACACACACTAGAGCTCACTCAATTGATTCCACTACTAGAGCAGAAAAGGACAGACACGGGTGTGAGACACCTTGCATGTCTTGTGTGCTAAAGTAAGTTCCGAAACAATAAAATCAATCTATCACTCTCTTTCACTCACACACACACACACACACACACACACACACATTGAGGGGAGGCGAAGCACCTACCATCACTGCTGCCGCGGGCGACCAGTACGTCCGGTGAGGGGGTCTGTCGCGAGCGCGAGCCGAAGGAGTCCAGGCTGTCGAAGGAGTCCTCTCTCCCGTGGCGGGGGGGAGAGAGCGAGTCACTGCGCTCAGAGTCCCAGCAGTCGATGTAGCCGCTGTCCCGGATGCTACGCTTAGGACTGTCACAGTCCTCCGCTTCCTGCCAATACACACACACATGCACACACACACACACACACACACACACACACACACACACACACACACACACACACACAGGTTCAATTTCTCTGAAATAGCCTCTGATGTTACAGCTCATAACTTGTTATGTTAAGTTGATGTTCCATATTGTTCCGCTCCTCCCCATAGAATTGTTCTGCTGTTCTGCTCCATGTCTCCCTCGGTTCCCCACGTTCCCTTCTCCGGGCCTCTCTGAGTTCCCGCACTAATGAAAGGGAGACATTTCCTTCCTTCCATTCAACACAAACGCTCAGCGCACAGACACGGTTCTCCCTGCCTCTTCCTCCTCTGCTCCATCCATCTCTTTCTTTCTTTCTTTCTTTCTTTCTTTCTTTCTTGTCTTTTCTTTCTCAACAAATACTTTTTTGCATTTCTTTCTTTCTTACTTTTTGCCTTTCACTCTTTCTTTCTCATTCACTTACTCTCCTCCTTCCTCCTTCCTCTGGCTTTCCCCTGTCCGAGTCTCCGTACTGCTGCCCCGTCCACTGGATGTCATTTCACGGTTCGCAGGGCTAGTCCGATGTGAGATGTGGGCGTAGGGTGCAGTTTTGGCTCTGACACTGATGTTCTCATAAGCTCAGAGAGTGCTCCAGATCTCTGGTAAAAATCATCCGAGCACCTCCGAGAGACAGGCCATGGCCTCAGAGGTATTCAGCAACTGCAGGCTCTCATTTCTGGCCTTAGTGATTTTATTCGGTGAGTCCGAGGAGACTTTTCTCCACTTGTGAAACTCGCCCAGTGGATGCAGACTTTGCCGCTAATCATGTATTTGTTTGCGTTTTGTTTGGACACAAACAAAACGATGTTATCTATATGGACCATCAGGTGAAACGAAACACCGCAACTCAGTCTGGCCTGGTCGGTACAAAATGGTCTGGGGGCGTTGTTGTTCAGGTATGCCTTTAAGTGGATTTAGGCTATCGTTTTACAGAGCACTGTGAATGGCCAGTCACGCTCCAGTGTCCACTATAGGAGTGGGTTAACATTGTGGAGGGCTTGGTGTCTCACGGCTAGAGACTGATTTATATTGACAAGGTATGATCATGCAGGGATTTGGACGTGACTGGCGATGTTACGCTGTGTTCATTTATTGAGCACGTGGAGACAGCAGAGGAGCCATTTAGTGCATGATTTCAGTGTACAGTTTCTAACACTTTTGAACCAACAACACATGACGACACAACCCATTTAGCCTTCTCTCTCCCACCCTCTCCCTCTCGGACTATCTATCTATCTGCATCTCTCTCTCTCCGTCTCTCTTCATTGATTGATTGAAGTTTTGTGCTGTTGTGCAAGGCAATAAAGTACAATTCAAAATCTCCGTCTCTCTTTCACTCTCTCTCTCTATCCATCTCTTTCTCTATCTGTCTCATTCTTTGTCCCTCCCTCTTTCTCTCTCTCTCTCTATCTATTTCTCTCTCTCTCTCTCTCCCTGTGGTTTATCCTGGTTGAAGGAGGACATGGATGGCAGGGGGTTGGCAGGGACAATGGCTGCCTTTGATTGGCTGCATTCTTTCCATCACCCCAATCTGTCCACTAAAAGGTGACCGTTAACCAGCAACGCACACACATGCGCGCGCACACACACACACACACACACACACACACACACACACACACACAGGCACGCACACACAGGCACGCACACACACGCACACACACGCGCACACACACACACACACACACACAGGCACGCACACACAGGCACGCACACACACGCACACACACACACACACACACACATCCATACAGTATCCATACACAGAAAGCAGCACCGTTCAACAGCCACACACAAACACATCTATCATCCTTCTGGAAGCTTCTAATAAAAGAACTGAGTCCATCTCTGGTCTCAAATGACCCCCTCTGTAGACCGCCGCGTCATCACCAACGGCCAGACAGAGGCACGAGATCATCAAACGCACAGTCAGAGCCATGCAGACACCCGCTGCAAATAATGGCCCTTATTCTTCATTGTGTACAGCAGCGCGGAGGCTGAATTCACTCTCTGCTAGAATGGACAGTCTGTTTGGGAGAGTGGCCGGCAGCTGTGAAAGTGCTTTGCGGGGACAGCGCCATCACGGCCGTTATACAAGGGACACCCATCACATGACGGGCCCAAGAAATAAATTGCAGCCGGGTGACATCATTCCCCCTTGAGCGTGCGGCGCGCTCCACGAGTTTGCTCAGCGGGTGTGCACGTGTGTCTGCGTCTGTTTGGGTGTGTGTGTGTGTGTGTGTGTGTGTGCGCGAGTGTGTGTGTGTGTGTGTATGTGTGTCTGAACATATGCTGTGTCTATAAGTCTGTGTTTCTGTATGTGTGCCTGTGCATGTATGTGTGAGTGTGTGTGTGTTTGTACATGTGTGCCTATGCTGTGTCTATAAGTCTGTGTGTCCGAATGTGTGTGTGTGTGTGTGTGTGTGTGTGTGTGTGTGTGTGTGTGTGTGTGTGTGTGTGTGTGTGTGTGTGTGTGTGCGTGTGTGCATGTGTGTGTGTACCTATGCTGTGTCTATAAGTCTGTGTGTGTGTGTGTGTGTGTGTGTGTGTGTCTGTACCTATGCTGTGTCTATACAGTAAGTCTGTGTGTTTCTGTGTGTGTGCCTGTGTCGTATGTGTGTGTGTGTGTGTGTGTGTGTACCTATGCTGTGTCTATAAGTCTGTGTGCCTGTATGTGTGTGTGTGTGTGTGTGTGTGTGTGTGTGTGCGTGTGTGTGTGTGTGTGCTATGACTATCAGTGTGTGTTTGTGTGTGTGTTTGTGTGCTATGACTATCAGCGTGTGTGTGTGTGTATGTGTGGTATGACTATCAGTGAGTATGTATGTACGTGAGTTTGTCTGTGTGTGTGTGTGTGTATGTCTGTGTCTGCATGTGTCATCAGGGACCTGTAAAATCCACAACTGTGGCGCTCTGGACCCCTTGAACCCAGCATGCACCGGCACCGGCACAGGCAGCCGCGGTGGCGGGGTCCCGTCCTGAGCTCATGGCTGGCACGAGGACAGATCCTCTCCTCTCCGTCTGCAGTGGACACAACTGTCTGAGGTCATGGCCAGAGAATGATGGTAGGGAGAGGAGGGTGGGGGGGCAGAGCACCTTTCCTTCCCCAGAGAAGATGCCCAAGCCTGGCTGGGACAGCTGTGATAACTCCCTACTTCAGTCCAATCCTGGATCTCTATGGATCACAGTGTTTCCCATACATTGACTTATTTGTGGCGGCCCACCACAATATCAACATTGACCACCACACAATGATTTTCCAGGTTGTACTAAATTGTGCTTAAATCTGGTTCATCATAACCACGCTATGCTAATTTGTTAAAAACTGTTGAATTCAAGATAATTCTGCAAACCTACCCCCACAAATAGAATTCAGTTCTGTGGGAAACACTGTGATCAGGACCGCAACCCCCAAAATCCATCATTGTACTATAAACATCATAACCTATAGACGGTCTTCAAAACAAGCTGTCTTCATCATTTTATGATAGATTGTAGCAAAGCAAAGGCCCTTGGGAAATGTATTCTTGAACTTGAGGAAACAGTCTGCAAATTCCACTTCCTCTCGTACCTTTCGCATCTGTGACAGAAGCCCTTCAAACTCCTTCAGGTCCAGCGTCGGGCCGCTGTAAGACGCACAGCTGTTTGCAGCCTTTCCCAGCCAGTAAATGGTGATCAGCACCTGCGACCATAAAAACAAGCCAATAAGCAAACACACTCACACACACACACACACACACACACACACACACACACACACACACACACACACACACACACACACACACACACACACACACACACACACTCATCTGAACAGACCGCTCTCAATTCCAGAGAGGGGGGGGGCAGCCAATGTCACTTCACGGTATATAAACGCCACGTTACATAAGTCACGCATAAGTCAATCTGCAGACGTCTTGATCATCTGAGCACATTTTTCCACTTGGTTATCGGTGCGAGCCAGCCTGCAGCCAAAGCTAGGTGAAGCTAGTTCTGTTTGAGAAAACGCCATCCATAACCCTCATCTGGGAGTGTTCCGAGCCTAGCAACGCTAATGTGGCTCCACCACTGGACAGACAAGAGAAGACGTAAAGGATGGAGAAGCAAACACCTGCCTGTCTGACGTCATGCCAGACAATGCACCAAAACACAAAATGAGTCCCTTTCCGCAAAGGTTGCAAGTAATCATGATCAAGGTTTGCAATCCAAACAAACCAATGCACACACACACACACAAGTGCGCACACACACATGCGCGCACACACACACACACACACACACACACACACACACACACACACACACACACACACACACACACACACACACACGCACTGGTGGAGATATGAGGGTGTGCTGAAAGGCTTTGTCTGCTGGTGGCTCTGTGTCTCTGTATGTGTCTAAACCCAATCAGGCCCTGTGTGTTTATCCTGCGCCCCTGCACAAACAAGACAACAAGACAAGAGCCGCCCTCATGTCCCTCTCACCTCTCCCCACACCACATCACACCGCTTCACACCATTCCACTCTACCCCACCCGATCCCACTCTACCCCACTCTACCCCACTCCACTCCACACCATTCCACTCTACCCCACCCGATCCCACACCATTCCACTCTACCCCACTCTACTCCACACCATTCCACTCTACCCCACCCGATTCCACTCTACTCCACACCATTCCACTCTACCCCACCCGATTCCACTCTACTCCACACCATTCCACTCTACCCCACCTGATCCCACTCTACTCCACCCCACTTCACTACTTCTGGCCTGTCAGCAGCCCTCACACACAGACAGGCACAACACAAGGCACTTGACATGGACACCTTCATCGTGAGTAAGTGTGTGTGTGTGTGTGTGTGTGTGTGTGTGTGTGTGTGTGTGTGTGTGTGTGTGTGTGTGTGTGTGTGTGTGTGTGTGAAAGAAAGAGAAAGAGAGAGAGAGAGAGATGATGTGAATGTGTGTGTGTGTGTGTATTGTATACAGGGAGCCTACGTCATGCGAGTGCACTGAAACTGCACTGACTCAGCAAATAGAGCAGAGAATCCCAAGAGCTCCTTTGTCACTGTATTTCAACCCCAGTCACTAATGCATAGCAAGCCCCCCTCCCATCGCACACACACACACACACACAAACACACACACACGCACACGCACACGCACACGCACACGCACACGCACACGCACACGCACACGCACACGCACACACACACACACACCCATACGATGCGCACACACACACACAGGCCTGCATATATTACATTTTTTTGGTTTGTAATTAAGGAAGCTTTACAGGTATGTGAGAAATTGCCTCACAGGCCCCAGCCCCCCGTCAAAAGTGATCAGGGAGGCAATGCATTCTTATGAAGCCAGCACTACAACAGCTTAGTGTGGGGGTGGGGTGGGGGGGTAGAGGTTTGAAATACGTATATGAAGAAATGATTAGTTGCAGCTCTCCGTCTCTCTCTCTCTCTCTCTATGTCTCTATCTCTCTCTCTCTATCTCTCTCTCTCTATTTTTTTCTCTCTCTCTCTCTCTATCTCTCTATCTATCTCTGTCTCTGGCCCTTTCAGTGTGACGCCCAACCCACCCTCCATCAACAACAGCAGTGCAGTGCTCATGTGAAGAAACTTCTAGAAGGCTCATAGAGAGCAGGGACTGGCAGCTTCCACCAGCAAATCTGAACATGGCTGCCGGCCGGGCTCATCCTGGCACACTTTTGCTCTCTCACACTTCACCCAATCCGCCTGTCACCAGCAGATCGCTCACCACAGAGGCCAAATGAGGAGGATTCCACCAGAGGTTTCACACAGAGATTCCATGGTCTGCCTTAACAGGTGCCTAAACCAAGCTTTCAATGGCACATCCAGAATGGTGCAACATACTTTAACATTAGGGCTCCAGCAACTCATCGGTTAATTGATTAGTTGTCAACTATTAAACTAATTGCCAACTATTTTGGTACTCGATTAATTGGTTTGTGGAAATATGTCAAAGGCCTCACAACAACGTCCAGTCTGACAGCTCTGATGCCCACAGGGTTTCAGACCCCTGCTTTCTCTCAGCCACTCACAGTAGCTGTCAATCATCTCTGATAGACAGAAGATGGCCACACCACGCCCGTCCAGCACAATAGACTCTTTTAGGCGCTCAGAGCCAGTCTTGCGCTGCCCCAACGAGAGACTTACACAACCAGCTTGACATGCAGGAGGCAAGCGATCAGTATTTACTCATAAACACACCAGGACGTGTTTACTCTGTGTGTGGGACTGTCCAAACATGCAGTAATGCCAGTGTTTACCCAAACTAAGCCTTCATAACACCCTCAGTTATCATAAGAGCATCTCGAAATCCAAATCTGACAAAGGAGCATCCTCGTTTACTAAACATCTGGACGCCGAGGCCTGCCGAGGAGGACTGCTCTGTAACAGCTGGACTCTGAGGGCTGTGTGTGGAATCGCTGTGCATTTCTGGGTCCACTCTAGGGAGGACAATACAGTAGTGTCCCTTTTGCAGGGTGCAGCCATTCCCACTATAGCTAACTGTCAGCTGTCTGCAATGCTAAACAAACACAAGCGCACACGCACGCACACATGTGCACACACACACACACACACACACACACACACACACACACACACACACACAATGTTGTTGTCTCCATAAACCATGCCAGGATATGCCCTATCGAAACTACCGTAGGGCACAAACGTCACGCCTTGCCTGCAAGAGCACGCTCACGGTTTTGTTTCATAAGCACGGGAGGCAGGTGGAGCGGCAGGTCTGACATTCTTACAGGATGAGCACAGAGCCTGAACACACACAGGCACCGCGGAGGACAAGACAAGCACATCAAAAATGCAGCACAGGCGCACACACACACACACACACACACACACACACACACACACACACACACACACACACAAACACAAACATACACACACACACACAAACAAACACACACAAACACACACAAACACACATACACATACACACACACACACAGGGCAGAGGGATGTGAGCGAGGGAGAGAAGGAGAGAGAGAGAGAGATGAAGAAACAGATGTCAGGAGAGAGAGATAAATAGACAGGCAGACTGAGAGAAAAGGGAGAGGAGAGAGAGAGGAAGAGAGAAAGGAGAGACTGACAGCTACATTCAGGGAGATACAGTTGATCAACACTTACATTCTTTAGCCTCCTGCTGCAGTCGGATCCTCTGCAGAAAAGAGAGAGAGAGAGGGGGGAGATTGTTACCTGAAGGTGAACAGCATTCAAAACGACAACCAAATGAATTAACAGAAGCCGGTGGAGAGGGGTAAACAACCCCTGTGGAAAAACCCCCAGAGAGAGAGAGAGAGAGAGAGAGAGAGAGAGAGAGAGAGAGAGAGAATAGCAGTGTTTCACCTCGCACTAGCTGCAGTCTGACGCCAGCCCTGCCTCCCGCTGTCTCTGCACACTCGCTCACTCGCTGGCTCTGACGTCCCTACTCGAGGCTTTTCCCCTTTAAAGATGACTCTAGTCTACATCACATGGAGGAAGGCCTCAAATGCCTCTCACTCTCTCTTTTTCTCTCTCTCTCTCTCTCTCTCTCTCTCTCTCTCTCTCGCTCTCTCTCACACACACATACACACACACACACGCTCTCTCGTCTCTCTCTCTCTCTCCATCTACTCTTCCCTCCCTCCTTCCCTCCCTCCTTCCCTCCCTCCTGCCCTCCCTCACTGCTCTCTCGCTCTCACTCACGCCTGCGTTCACTCCTGCTCGTCTTGAAATATGCACAAGCTCCCAAAACACACTGGCCCAAACAGGCAACCAGGCAGGCAAGTAAGCAGGGAGGGCAGGCAGGGGAGGTTGACTTTCCCCACAGACTCAGTCCAGCCTCCATCCCGGCTGCCCCACGATACAACTCTCCGCGCACATCTCTATGGAAACCAGACTTGAGACCGCAATACATATGTATTTGTATTCATGTGCATAAGGTGCTGCATCAGTCCGAATGCTCCAAGATCTCTCCCTGCCTGTTTTTGAACCAAGTGTTCTGTTTCCACAGCAACTGTTATTTCACTTTCCGGATGAGTCGGTCACAGTGTTTTAGCGCTGCTGTAATCAGCCGCCTTCAGATCTGTTTCTCAAACTGCACTATCTAATCCATGATGATGGGAGCAGGGAGTCAGGGCTAGGAGGACAAAGATGGATGAAGAGAAACCGTGACGGAGGAGGAAGCAGGAAATGATGACAGAGGGACAATGACCCGTGAGGACAACAG
>NC_055976.1:21790098-21792598 GCF_018492685.1 Alosa sapidissima | reverse complement strand
GAGGAGTGGAGTGGAGTAGAGAGGAGAGGAGAGGAGTGGAGTAGAGAGGAGAGGAGAGGAGAGGAGAGGAGTAGAGAGGAGAGGAAAAATAAGATTAGGAGATGTCAAGTAAACCATAATTATATAGGACAGAGCAAAATACACACACAAACACATATACCAGTATGTACATATCTATATAGCAAGCAAACTGAGTCTCTGACTGAAAGATGCACACTCGCGTGCACACACCCACACACACACACACACACGCACACGCACACGCACACACACAGATGACCTTACAATCTCTGTCAGATGTTGGATAATCAATACCACACACACTCACACGCGATCAATTAGTCACCAACAAAACACACTGCATGACACTGGCTAGAACCGTGTCAAAGTATTTGTCATCTCATGAATCTCAAGATCACACTCACACACACACACCCAGAGGTGTCTCTTACTTGGCATAGACGCGTGTGGAGGTGTCCTGCAGGTCTCCGGGGTCGAACAGCTGCGTTCCCTTTAGCCCCAGCTCCTCACAGCCCCTCAGGAACAGCGTCAGGTTGTCCTGCACACACACACACACACACACACAGGCCAACAGCAGAGCATTAGCCACAGTGCGCCACAGTGCCCCCACACACACACACACACACACACACACACACACACACACACACACACACACACACAAACACACACACACAGTGAGTCACGGAGAAGTAGCACGACGACGCCTGTGGTTTTAGACCAGGGCTGCAAAGTGGCAGCTAGCTGGACATCACTCACTCTTCCCTCTCTCCTCCACTCGCGTCCACTTCCCTCGTTCCGTGTCTCTGTCCCTCCCCTGTCTCTGTCCCTGTGCTGCACTCCCTCTCCTCATCCTGCTGCTTCAGCACAGCCCGCAGTTGGCTCAGCTCACAGCTCTACTCTACATTCTGCCCCACCTCTCTCTCTCTCTCTCTCTCTCTCTCTCTCTCTCTCTCTCTCTCTCTCTCTCTCCTTAGTTTCTTTGGTTATTTTCTTTCCCCAATACTATTTTCAATCTCTCTCTTTCTCTCTCTCTCTCTCTCTCTTTCTCTTCTGACCAGGTGTGTCCGAGTCTTTTGTTCCCCCGTGTGCAAGCTGACCTCTTGAGTTCTTTAGCGTTGCCTCTCCTCTCCTCTCCGGTTCCCAGCGTCCACTGGTCCTCTCTGCTCCACTCTGCTGAGCTCTGCTCTATTCTCCACTCTCCTCTCCCCTCCTCTCTGTGCTCTCTCTCTCTCTCGCTCTTTCACTCACTCACACACACACAGGCCTGGAAAGGGTGGCACAGTTTCCTCTCCTCTGGGCTGATTGTTGTCCTGCCTGTTGTTTTGGTGGGATGTACCGAGAGGCTTTTTTCCCCCCTCTCAACGTTTTTTAAAAAAAAAAATTCTTCTTCTCACGTCCTAAGCCTCTCTCTCTCTCTCTCTCTCTCTCTCTCTCTCTCTCTCTCGCTCTCTCTCTCTCTCCCTCCATCCCTCCCTCGCCCCACCCTTCTCTCCCAGTTCTGCACTGGGCTTCCTGTCTGCGGACCGGCAAGAAAGTTCTGATTCTGTTTCCCTGGAGATGAAGCCACTCCCAAAATGTGACCACCTCTTTCAACCCCACCACCACCCCCACCCCCACCCCCCCCTTTCTGACGGAATCGGGTGACACCCACTATTAACACCAGACAGAGAGTGCGACATGGTGTTAAATAGGTCATCAACACACACACACGCTCACAAAAACAAACACACTGACAGACACATGAACAAACAAACACACACACACACACACACACACACACACACACAAAATCAGGAGCTATTAAGTACATCAGCACACCACTGCTGCTGTGAAGCCACCTGCCATAGTGTCCACAGGCTATCCAGATGTACTGCCACCCGCCAGGCCGCTACTTAATGCAAAAAACAGCCTCCATCATGAGGCACTGGCCTATTTATACTCCTGTATGTCACTGTCTGTACATAACCCAATGGAAAGGGAACGTGGCAGCATGTAGCAAGGCAATAAATCACATCCATCTACAGTATACTGGGTGTGAACGGCAGCTTGTTGGGCGCTACTAGCTACGTGAACACAATCCCAGCTGTAAACAGGAAGTGAGATAGTGCTGGGCAGATGCACTGGTGAGATCGGCCCCCTGAAACAGAATCGGCACTCTCGCTGTTTAAACTGGGAGGGAATTGGCGTGTGTACGCGCTTGTGAAGATGACAAAGTAGACTCTCTCACACCCACACACACACACACACACACACACTCACATGTTTATGTTTTCCAGGCACCCAGGTCTCTCACCTGGAGTCAGCAGAACAAAGGCCTCATATCCAGTTTCCCAAGTGAGACGGGAGTCACACGCATGCACTCACTGTCTGTCCAAACTGATCTGACCTGCACTTTATCTTCCTAATTGTTTCAACATTGTTTTGGTTTACTTTTCCACTTTTCCTCTCTCTCTCACACCCTCTCTCTCTCTCTCTC
>NC_055976.1:21769533-21774533 GCF_018492685.1 Alosa sapidissima | reverse complement strand
CAGAAAAGCCTGTGGTTTAGATGGCATCCTGAATGAGATGCTCATACATTCAGACGTAAAGTTTAAATTGGCTATTCTAAAACTCTTCAATCTTATATTAAATATTGGTTACTTCCCTGATTCCTGGAATGAAGGACTTATCACGCCCATATATAAGAGTGGTGACAAGCTGGACCCAAACAATTACAGGGGCATCTGTGTCAACAGCAACCTTGGTAAAGTGCTCTGCAGCATAATTAACACTAGAATAATTGATCACCTCACAGAACACAACGTCTTGCATAAAAATCTAATTGGATTCCTCCCAGACCATCGAACATCAGACCACATCTTCACCCTTAACACCCTCATTGATAAACATGTAAATCAAAATAAAGGAAAAATATTTGCTTGTTTCGTGGACTTCCAAAAGGCATTTGACTCCATATGGCATAAAGGCCTATTATATAGACTCATCCAGAGTGGTGTGGGAGGCAAACTGTATGACATAATTAAATCTATGTATTCAAGCAGCAAGTGTGCTGTTAAAATAGGATGTAGCAGGACTGATTTCTTCCATCAAAGGAGGGGAGTACGACAGGGCTGTAGCTTAAGCCCTACACTATTTAACATCTATATAGACGAGCTGGCAAACACATTGCAGAACTCTGCAGGTCCAGGACTCATGCTACAGGACACTGAAGTCAAGTGCTTGCTCTTTGCAGACGATTTGGTTTTGCTGTCACTGACGAAAGAAGGCCTCCAACATCACATGGATGTACTGGCAAAATTCTGCCAGACATGGGCCCTGAAAATAAACCCTCAAAAAAACCAAGGTACTTGTCTTCCAAAAACGTTCCAGGCTACAGGGAAATGCAAACAACTTTAAAATAGGCAACATCAAAATTGATCGTACAAACAACTATACCTATTTAGGTATAACCCTAACTTCAACAGGACACTTTGGCTTGGCTGTGAAGGAACTAAAAGAAAAAGCAAAAAGAGCATTTTATGCCATCAAAAGATCAATTAAATTGGAACTACCAATTAGAATCTGGATTAAAATATTTAAAACTGTAATTGAGCCAATAGCACTATATGGCTGTGAGGTATGGGGGTTGGGGTATGATTTTTCAAGCTGGGATAAACATCCAACTGAAGCCCTGCATACAGAGTTCTGCAGAAGTATCCTCCGGCTACAGAGGAGGACGCCGAACAACGCATGCAGGGCAGAACTAGGCAAATACCCCCTATTAATCAATATTCAAAAAATAGCCCTTAAATTCTGGCAACACATTAAAATGAGCCACCCCGACTCACTCCACCATCTAGCTCTGAAAAGCCAAGAGCAAAACATAGGAAGGAGCCCACTTAGCCAACTTGTCCTGAGACTCAGTGACCTCACACCATCCCACATCACTGAGGCCCAGGACAATGTTACAGTAGCAAGAACAATTAGACCCAACCAAATTACAAACAATGAAAAGGAAAATTACATCACCTATTGGAAAGAAGTCACTAAAACACAACCTAAATTACAATGTTATTTGGCCCTAAACGGGAATACACAACAGCTACTTACCTGAGTACACTAAAAGACCCAAAACTTAGGAAAACCACGACAATGTACAGACTCAGTGAGCACAGTCTCTCCATAGAAAAAGGCAGACACAGGCAGACCTGACTGCCCAGAGAGGAGAGGCTATGCTCACACTGCAGCTTGGGGGCTGTGGAGACAGAACTGCACTTCTTGACAGAATGTCCGAAATATGATGAAATTCGAACATTGTCATTCAGTAAACTAAATTCAATCCTCCCTGAGTTTCGAACTTTGACAAATAAGGGTAAATTGCCTTACATCCTCGGATGAGAACGAGGATGTGGCCATTGTGGCTGCAAAATTTGTAGCAGCCTGCCATAACCTGAGGGACAGCCAGTGAGGCCACAGCCATACACAATAATAGGATTGTTATTATTAGAATTGTCTCTTAACTTTTATGTCTTACTTAATTTACAGTTCTGTTAAACATTATTTATTTATATTTTTGTGTACATGTAATTGAGCTTTGGCAATAATGTTATTGAAACGTTCATTGAATTGAATTGAATTGAGAGAGAGAGAGAGAGAGAGAGAGAGAAGAGGAGAGAGTGAAAGTAAAAACACAAGGTAGATTCATGTCCACAGAGCCTGTTCCTGATGCAGGCCCTGGGCCCGGAACCTCACCTCCATGACCTCAACACCACAACATGAGAGGAGACTTTAAACAGCCAATTAAACGTGTGGCTTTTGTGGGCTAGATCCGACCAGCCAATTAAACGTGTGGCTTTTGTGGGCTAGATCCGACCAGCCAATTAAACGTGTGGCTTTTATGGCCTAGATCCGACCAGCCAATTAGCAACAAACACAGGAGCACTGTAGTCTACTGTTGACTGGCTCAAGGAAACATCTGTGATGTGATGTAATGGCAACATTCGTCCTTGGTGATTCACTCAATACTCTTAATTTGCTCAAGACACACTCTCACTTCTGATATATTCCTTATCCAAATAAATGAACACAAGCTCCATTAGACAACCTTTGAACAAGATTTGAACAATTATATCAGAACAATTATAACAGTTTTTCACACTGGAACAGCAAAAGCAAAACCAATTTCTCCTCACAAGAACCTGCTCTTCACCTGCCAAACGCTGTACAGAAACTGTTGATTTCAAGCTCCAGTTAACTCAATTCAGGTGTGACAAAAGTACACAAGCCAGTTTCCCATCTGTTTTCCCACACGTTTACAAAAGCGCTGAAAAAAGGCATTCTTTGCCTTAACGGTCCTCCTTTCTGTTCTGGCAGTCTCTCCATCACGCAAAAGTTTGTTTTGATTTGGTTCCAGATAAAGGACTTCTAACAATGGCCATCACTCACAGCTGGGTCAGGACCCCGAGAGAGAGAGAGAGAGAGAGAGAGAGCGAGGGAGAGAGGGAGAGAGAGAGAGGGAGAGAGGGAGAGAGCTGTAGACAGAGATAAGGATAATAGAACAGATGGATAAACACAGTGAGAGGAAGACAGGATAGAGTGAGATGAGAGAGGAGGAGAAAACAACAGATGGAGGAAAGACAAGGAGCCCAACGTCCTGAGATAACGAGGAGCAGAGGACATCACTAGCAGCAGATTAAGATGGAGACAAATGAGTTATATCAGGTGACCGCCTCCCCCAGTGACGGAGGTGTCTGATAAACACACCAACACGACTCCAACTGATGGCGCTTACTCACGCACACACGCACACACACACACATCACACACACACTCACACACACACAAACAAATACACACACACACACACACACACACACTCTCTCTCTCTCTCTCTCTCACACACACACACTCACACACACAGGGTACACAGGAACACTATTGACGTCACAGGCACCAGAAAACATCTCCAACTGCTGGGATTTACCCACACACACATCTGCTGCTTCCGCTGGTAATGACAAATGGTCTTCACTTATTAAATGACTCAGTGAAAGCTTTAGAGGGTTACGGTTGTTCAGTTTGTCTATGAGACAGCAGGATTGATATACTTAAAAAAGCCAAAGGAATATGGTTCATTTAGTCGATGAGATGGCAAGTAGGGTGAAGGGTCAGTTATTTGGTGGGATATTAGTCATATGACAGCGACATATGGTCAGTTAGTCAGTCAGTGAGAGAGTGAAATGTTTCAGTTAGTCAGTCAGTGAGATGGTAAAGTCCATCCATAAAACTTTGGGATATGGTGCAGTTAGTCTGTGAGAGAGCCAGCTTCATCATATAATGGTGCAGTTAGTCTGTGAGAGAGCCAGCTTCATCATATTATGGTGCAGTTAGTCTGTGAGAGAGCCAGCTTCATCATATAATGGTGCAGTTAGTCTGTGAGAGAGCCAGCTTCATCATATAATGGTGCAGTTAGTCTGTGAGAGAGCAAGCTTCATCATATTATGGTGCAGTTAGTCTGTGAGAGAGCCAGCTTCATCATATAATGGTGCAGTTAGTCTGTGAGAGAGCCAGCTTCATCATATAATGGTAGCAGTAGTAAGTCACACCAGCTGCCTCACACAACTCTGGGCTCCCTCTCACACACACCACTCTCCATCTCTCTCTCACACACACATACACTCTGATTCTCAGGATGGGACAGCCACATGCTGAAGTAGCTGCAGTTACACATCAGTGCCATTGAACTAACAAAGAGTCTGCAGTGGAGCTGTTGCGTAAGCCTGCACAGCATTATGATATTATGGGATGGATCTATTTTTGCATGCTCTAGTACACTTGTAAAGCAAGTGTGCAGGTTACATGCAGTTTTTACTGTTGTGTAAACGTTTGTTGCATAAATCACTTCAGGGGTGTCTAGATATGTGCTGAAATACAGACACACAACTCCTGCCCCCACCTGCCCTCACACTCCTGCCCTCACCCTCACACTCCTGCCCCCACCCTCACACACCTGCCCCCACCCTCACACTCCTGCCCCCACCCTCACACTCCACCCCTTACACTCCACCACTCACACACCTGCCCCCACCACTCACACACCTGCCCCCACCCTCACACACCTGCCCCCATCTGCCCTCACCCTCACACTCCTGCCCCTACCCTCACACACCTGCCCCCACCTGCCCCCACCCTCACACTCCTGCCCCCACCCTCACACACCTGCCCCCACCTGCCCTCACCCTCACACTCCTGCCCCTACCCTCACACACCTGCCCCCACCTGCCCCCACCCTCACACTCCTGCCCCCACCCTCACACACCTGCCAGCTGGGAGCAGCTCTGTCTAGGGGTTACACACACTGCAAGGGAGCAACAGCCAGGAGGGAAAAACACCCCTCACACCCATCTCCCACACTCCACCGGCGGGGGTGGGCATTAGAAAACATCTGGAGCACCCCAGCCCCCTCCAAAAAAAGGGAGAGGAATAGAATATCACAGCTTGAGTAATAAAGAATGAAGATAAAAAGATTAAAAGATAAAAGCCTGAAGAT
>NC_055976.1:21734533-21764533 GCF_018492685.1 Alosa sapidissima | reverse complement strand
TCACGCCACTCACTAAACTAATGGAGATTAGCCGCCCTTAGCCAAGTGATCCAGGTCAACGATGCCAAATGTGACTAATGTTAGCCTGCCTGCTCTCTCTCTCTCTCTCTCTCTCTCTCTCTCTCTCTCTCTCTCTCTCTCTACTGTTCACAGATACAGTAGTCTACAGGGATCTTGGTACACAGGTTCTCTCTACTCATCAGAATGGCCTCTCCCAGATCATTTATTCTGTCTAATATTAAAGCCATATCATAAGGTTCACAGGGGGTTGTAGTATGAGCCACCTGCTCAGAACCCAGAACCACATCTCAGTTGGGTAGCTCTGCAGTTAGCTGGGCTGGGGAGGTGGAGGGTCTGGCCAGACCGGTATGGCCACCCATCCCCTCCCCTCTCACTCCCCTCAGCCTCCTGACATGCTTGACAGTACTTCCTCATGGAAAGTCCTAGAGTGTGTCTCTTTCCACCATTTAAGGCATTTTACCATGTGGTTGATCCATAAAAGTGCCAGTTCCCAGAAAAAAAGGGAACTTTTACGAGGAACTCTCTGTCATTCTCTGATAGCATGCGCATGGACAGCTTTCACATCAGTAGCAGTGAAACCAGAGCGGTTTCCGACAGGAGTGTTCCAGCGGTGACATAATGAGAAGGGCCTGTGGTCTAACCTCGGGGCTGGAGATTTGTGCACATTTTAGAAGCATAACAAAGAACCGGGCTTTTAAATGATGGCGTGAGCGCATAGCACAGCTTGTGAAGATGGTGTGTGTGTGTGTGTGTGTACCTACATGTGTCTGTGTCTGCTCTGCACATGTGTGTGTCTGTGTGTGTGTGTGTGTGTGTGTGTGTGCGTGTGTGTAGGAGAATTGCTGAGGAGTCCCATCTGGTTTTGCTGACCCTACCCCTCCTATTGCCCCCACCCCCCCACCTCCACCTCCACCTCCACGCTGCAGTGCTGTAGCTCCAGGGGGTCCTCTGGAGATGATAAGAGTGGACTCAACACACACACACACACACACACACACACACACACACACACACACACACAAATGACATGTGGACACATGCGCATTGAAAAACTCACACAGCGGTAACAACAGTGACAGTCTGACAAGACAAACAGACACACGGAGAAAAAGAGGGGAGACAAAGAGAAGGGAGAGAAAGAGAGAGAGAGAGAGAGAGAGAGAGAGAGAGAGGAGAGAGAGAGAGAGTTAGAAAGAGAAACAAGTGCAGACGTGTCTTTGCTGACGACAGGTTCTCTTTCTGCTGGACCTCTATAAATCTTACTGATTTACCCCTCCACACACACACACACACACACACACACACACAACATAGAGGGAACTGTATCATTCATCGTAATGGAAAACATATTTTACATGCACACTCTCTCTCTCTCACACACACACACACACACACACTTGCACAGGTGTGGAGGTCATGGTCAAAAAGTATGCAGGCCAAACATTAATCATCATCAGCGATGCTTCGCTGCTCTGGACGGAGGGGTACAGCAAAGAAAAGGAGAGGAGAGAAGAGAAGAGGAGAGGAGAGGAGAGGAGAGGAGAGGAGAGGAGAGGAGAGGAGAGGAGATGAGAGAAAGAGAAGAGAAGAGAAGAGGAGAGGAGAGGAGAGGAGAGGAGAGGAGAGGAGAAGAGAAGAGGATAGAAGAGAAGAGAAATGGAGATGAGAGGAGAGGAGAGGAAAGGAGAGGAAATGAGAGGAGAGGAGAGAAGAGAAGAGAAAAGAAGAGAAGAGAAGAGGAGAGAAGAGAAAAGAAAAGAAGAGAAGAGGAGAGAAGAGAAGAGGAGCTGCAAGATTAACACCCTTCCCACAGTGAATTCCCATCAGCAGGCCCAGTAAAAACACACCCAGTTCAGTTTATGGGCGACTCTTAGCTCATTCTATTGTCTCTTCAGGGCTGCTGTTACTGGAAGCTTATACGCATATAATATATCAAATGATGCAACAATTTGAGACAATGACACCATCAGTGATACAGTGTACAGTGATACTGCAAAACACCAATATGGTATCAGCAGCCAATCAAATCCATAGACACCAATATGGTATCAGCATCCAATCAAATCCATTAAACACCAATATGGTATCAGCATCCAATCAAATTCATTAGACACCATTCGTGGCACATGTCAAAGTGCAAGAGTGAAGACTTTTTCAAAGCCAAATTTCAATCAGCAAGGTCACCAGTTCCCCTGTTTAAAACTAGATACAGATGGCCACTGTGCCACTGCGCCAAGTGGGGTCAGGGTGAGGAGAGTGGGCCATGACCCGAAGCAAAGACTTCGCCCTGTGGGTTGGATGGGGGAGGGCACGATGTTACTGTCCAAAAGTAGTCCGTGTAAATGAGAGCATAGAATCGGTGAAAGTGTGCCATACTGAAATATAACATACATTTCTGTGTAAAGGTGTGAAGATTTCTGTGGGTTGAAGTGTGTGTGTGTATGTGTGTGTGTGTGAGTATGTAAGAGAGAGAGAGAGAGAGAGAGAGAGAGAGAGAGAGAGAGAGAGAGAGAGAGAGAGAATGTGTGTAGGTATGTGGAGGTGTGTGGAGGTGTGTGTGTGTGTGTGTGTGTGTGTGTGTGTGTGTGTGTGTGTGTGTGTGTGGGCGTGTAGATATGTGGAAGTGTGTGTCTGGAAGTCTTTACTCACTCGCACAGTAGGATCCCGTTCTCTAGTCCTCCACGAAAGTCCTTCTCACCGAAGCATCGGCCAGTCACCGCCTGCAGCGAGGACCAGGAGAAAAACAGGAAGAAGATCAGGATGATGATGATGATGACACACAGTCAAACTCTCACACACGCTCACATAGTCACACTCTCGTGGCTCTGCATGAAAGCTTACGCAAACAGCTTAGCGCTCCTTCATGCTCTAAACCATGCAATGTTTACCAGCACACAGCGGGGGGGGGGGGGGTGTAGCAAAATACACTTCATCGTCTTGTATAGCTTCTAAGACAGGCTCCTATAGTATTGCTGAAGAACTATCTAGTACCATCACAACAAATGACATACTGTTTGCATCAGTGGAATTCATTGAAAGAGTGACATCATGCAGCATGACCCACCAACAATGAGGAGGATTTAAAGAAGTGACTCTCTCTCCGATGAGGGACCAAGTGATGTTATCCACAACAATGAAAAGGCAAGGGATTCAGTACCAGGAAAGCACAACAAACAAAGCGTTTAGCTGCGTAGAGTCGGCAGCTAGAGCACCGAAAGAGATGGAGAGAGCGAGAGCATTCGAGGGAAAGAGTGGATGTGTGTACGTCGTCATCGCTCTCGCTGACAGCACTGCACTAACGAGCTTGACATAAGCCACCATCATCCTACCCAAAGCCTGCCTCAATGGCTAATCACCAGTGACACGGAGGACTTAAGGTGGCCAGGAGTTTGCATGACTGGGGTGTTTCAGATATACCCCACTCCCCAGCCCTAGTTCAGAGGTCAAAGTTCACAGTTTTTCTGTGTATTATCTTTCCAGTTGGAGCAAAAGACTGAATTAACATGCCAGCTTTAGGCAAGGATAATTAATATGACTGATGAAAAGACAGAGAGAGAGGGACACAGAGAGAGAGAGAGAGAGAGAGAGAGAGAGAGAGAGAGAGAGAGAGAGAGAGAGAGAGAGAGAGAGAGAGAGAGAGAGAAATCAGTCCAGCAGATCTCCTCCATCCAAATGGTCAGGTTTCCAACATGAGTGGGGTCAAAACCAAGGCCTTGAACCGGTTCATGGAACGAAAACGAAAACCAGAAACTTTTAATGTTTTGCTAGGAACAGAAACACAACCAGAAAGTTTGCATTTTATATGTTCCGGAACAAAATGGTTTATCTAAAATAATGGTAACCGGTTAATACCGTTATTTTTTTCGTTCTTTGACAAGATTTCTGTGCAATATGACTGGGTGAGGTTCACTTCTGGTCATTTACTCATCAGGTGAAATGTAATAGAGAAGGCCGCCAGCAAGTAGCCTTTATTGTATGCCCAAGCTGTAGCCTGTCTCTCAAGCTCAAACATAAGAGTAAATATTGTACCAAGTATCTCACAAATGTTTAGTTTTAAAAACGAATTCTATCTTTTTAGATAGGCTAATAATCTCCAATGCATTGCTATAAAAATCTGCTGGGTCATAATGTACAGTACATAATGTACATAATGTAGCCTATAGGGCTTTTTGATATTTGATGACAGGATAGAGACTTAAGGGAAATTATGCAAACTAACAATATAATTCAAATATACTGTAAAGTCCTAATGATCAGCCTACTTATTTGCATGTCCCGCAGCCGACATGGAACGTTATTAAGCGGTTCAGGAACGTCAGTTTAGGGTTGAACCGAAAACCGGAAACGTTAAAATACTGTTTATGTTCCGAACGAACCAATTGGGGAAAAAAAACCTGGTTCAAAGCCCTGCTTAAAACATCTGCAAGACTTTACTCAGTGCCTCATGCTGCATTGTGGGTTTTCCAGCATCGTTCCAATACACATCAACACCGGACTACAAAAGCCAAAACACAACATGAATGTGTTGCCTTTGTTTAAGACTAACAATAATAAAAAGGAAAAACAGAAAAGTAAACCACCCGCCCTCACTAAGATACACACACACACACACACACACACACACACACACACACACACACACACACACACACACACACGACTTCCCCTCGGACACAGCAGCATGCAGAACGGGGAAAAACAATTAAAAAGTCATCCATCTCTATAGCGATGGGCTAGCAAATATAGAAACCATTAATAGTGCACTTCTATGGGACTGCTCATCTGGCACTTTAAACAATTACTGGATCATACCATGCCAAACGTCCCCAGACTTTTATTTGTTCAGCTGTGGGGGGGTGTAAAGTTGGGTTGTTGGAGATTTGAAGAGCTCTGACTGTGGCTGGTGGGTGAGCTACGAGACTCAGTGTCAGTTTCTTGGCCCGTTTGGGTTGGCTTGGAGTCCATACAGAAGAAATAGGCTGCTGTATGTCAACTCCATGGGCCAGAAGTGTTATTGCTGAGAGAGAGAGAGGGTGGGGATGTCCCCCAGCTGAGATTAGATGGTGTGCGTGCGTGCGTGCGTGCGTGCGTGCGTGCGTGCGTGCGTGCGTGCGTGCGTGCGTTGGCCGTTCTACAAACGTGGTACCACTCACATCCCCATCAGGCAGCCCTGTGCTTCAAAGGCCCATTGGCTTGACTTGAAGGCCAGACTACAGTACAAGGGAATGTTTGATTATGATAGAGCTCCAGCACAACCGTAAAATCATTACAAACAAGCTGCACTCTGCCATACAATAACACCACTGACTGCAGCCATTAGAAGGCCTTGGCTGCCGCCGCTGTGCTGCGCTGCGCTCCATCACGCCCCAATAAGGAGAGGAGGGGGAGGGGCCTGCAGGGGGGAGGGGCCTGCAGGACGGGTGGTGGGGTTTGCTTTGGCTGTGAGCAGGATGTGGTTTGGCTTCCTCTCCTCTAAGGCTCTGGCCTGAAGACAAACACACACACAAGCTTCTTTCCCAAGGGGCGCGCCATTAGAGTCGGTGTGTGTGCGTGTGTGTGTGTGTGTGTGTGTGTGTGTGTGCGCGTGCGTGCGTGCGTGCGTGTGTGTGTGTGTGTGTGTGTGTGTGTGTGTGTGTGTGTGTGTGTGCGTGTGTGTGCTTATGCATGTATTTGTTTGTTGAGTGGTGGTGGTGGGTAGGTTTAGAAAGGACTAAAATCCTGCAAAAAGGCCTATAGGAATATCATATTAGTAATGACCAGAGTCCGAGTTAGCATTACGACAGGTATCCTCTTCAACAAGCTGAGAGAGTCAGACACATCCCCACTGTGGCCCATCTGTTCTGTTCAGAGGAAGAGCACAAACCGCCCCTCTTCCAAAGGCATCTGGACACAGCCATTAACAGACACCGCCATTAACAGCCAGCTTCTGGTTTAGACTACTTGACGCAGGTCTAGCGTTAGCCATACATTTGCTGCAACTAGGAGCCTCAAAGGACGTCCTTTATCAAACCGAGGCAGGCAGACAGACCGCTGCCGGACGGAAGCTATCCCCAGAGCTCCGGAGCGGACGACACCGCACCCGCTGCAGGAGCTTACATCATGCCTCACGTCCATGTGAATCAGGGATAATGGGTAATGCAGACCACTGCTCTCATCACCCCCGCGGGGACCAGGGGGGGGGGGGGGGGAGACTGTGGCTTACATGGCCATAAAACTTGAATTACTTCTTAGCACTCCGAGGGTGGTTGCTTTGGAGGGGAGTCCGGTGATAACACGCGAGGGGTTTGGTCGATGCATCACCGTCTGAGAGATAACCTGAGTGGTTTGAGCAAACAGCCAGCGAACTCCCCAAAGAGGGAGGGAGAGACTGAGCCACTTCCTGGTTATGGACTCACAGGCCTATTGGTTTTGGAAGAGGTCGAGTTAATTAAATCTACAGACTGGCAACGCAAAACAAAACCCAACATAAAGCAGTCTGGTTACTATGTGAGAGTGTACAGGAGAGGCAACTGGTCACTAATTAGCAAGGCCATGGGGTGACCCGCCTGGACCAGCATTCTGGCACCGCATGCGTGCTCGTAGAGCAGAGAGCGAGCCTCATTGAAGTCCACCGTAATTTCTAGACTGAGCACGGCGCTTCACAACACAGCCACTGAGGGTCACGTCAGGCCACATCATTAGGCATAGGAATGTGTCGCCTTTGTTGTTTATTGTTTTTTTTTCTACTTGTTTTTTGTCGGTGGAATGCGGCTTGGTGCGCGTCCGCTTTTAAGGCCACATTGTTTTGCGAAACAATCAAAAAGATGTCTCCCTCTCTCTCTCTCTCACTTCCCCCCTGGTGGACTCCTAATGACATAGCTCGGATTGTTTCTCATGGAACCATTTCCAAGCGCGGCACGTTTTGGGCCTTTGTTGTCTCGCGCTCAGGAGAGGCCTTTACCGGCGAAGCACAAATAACAGTGGTGGCCTGGAAAGTGCAGAAAAACAAACGTCGGGGAAGGCCGACAGTGCGAGACCTCGAGGAGTAAACCTCTCTGCTAAATGAGCTGTGGCAGCTGGAATAGGCTGGCGGAGAGGAACGGTTTATTCTAACGGCAAATTTGCAGCACCGCAACAAAACATTATCAGTAAGAGGAACCAGTCTGTGGGGGTCGACTGGGGTGGAAACGGTTTTGCTTGCTTCAAGGAACGTTGAACTGAACAAAGGGACGTCCAGTCTATTCGGGGGAGTTTTTCTTCCCAGGGTGGTTCTCATGAGATAGCGGACGAGCTTCGAAAGTGATCCACGACGGCCACGTTCATGTTTCAGCTGAGCAGATTGCGGCAGTTGATGAAAATTAGTTTAACAGAGCACCCTGAAAGGAGGAGGGGGACCCAGTGGAAACAGATACAGCACATAACTATGACTATCTCCCATCCTGTGCTGTGCTCTCACCCCCCCATCCACCCACTCACCCAGCCCAAGCTACAACAACCACCTTTCCTTTCAAAGAAACGAACAATCAGCAATTCAAGGATTCAACACCGAAAGGTTTCCATGACAGAAAGCATAAAGCATCGAGGCAAGACAAAACAATCCCCCACTAAGCCCCAAGGGCCTACAGGAATCATCTCTTCAAAGCACGATGATGACTTTTATCTGTGGGATCACTTACACACAACAACACAACAAAGACACACACACACGCGCACACACAGACACACACATACACACAGTGCATGTAGATACATGCAGTTGTCACACAGATCCGTTTCTTTATACAGACTTCTTATGCAATTGTAATGTCAGGCTCAACTGCAATGTGGAATACATACACACTTCAGGGCAGCATGCCAACAATCTGGTTAGCTCACTTTTGGCGAGGTAATTAGCCGCTAATCTCTTTTCCAATGATAAGCTCCTGCTATGAAAGCAATGTCCATGAAAGCCAGCAAAATATCTACTTCAGACAACCCTGGTACAGGAGTGGGACAACTACATTATTTCTGAAGAAAGAAAGAAAAATGTAAAGAAAGAAAATGAAGAGAAGAGAGGAGGACAGGAGTTAATTTCCTCTTGGATGAGTAGAAACTTGCTTGTTCCCAATCTGCCAGTTTAAGATAGGAAGAAGGAGATTTAGAGCGATGGGGTCACTAGTTCACCTGACAAGGACAGAACTGCAGGAGCTACTAAACAAACAGAACACACTCTCACTATGAGTAGGAAGAGCACTGTCCCAACCGTCAGAAAATAAATATTGTTGAGCAATTATGAGAGTTGAGGTGATATTATGGTGGAGTTATTATGAGGAATGTAAACATCAAGGGAAAGTAGTCTGATGGTTCTAAAATACACACCAGATTTCCCATCCTTCCCACACACTCTTTAGGATTCTGTACAGTACTGTCATTTCCCATGTCAATAGGGGACATTTAATATAGCCTTTCCACAATAAGCCACAATTTTCTAGACTTCTAATTATGAACATAAACTCCCGAAATGACCAAAGATCTTAGATTCTCACCATTACTATGACAACAGAACTATGCCATTCATTGTACCAGTCTTGGTCAGACACTCTTATTAATGTCACACAGGATTGTTGTATGGGGAAGCAGGGAGCTGGGGGCTCATGTGTGGAGTCAGTGGGCAGTGATAGCCCTGTCTGGGGTGTGATGGCTTGGCGAGACCCCGAAAGTTCAGCCAAGGGTGAAGGGGGACATCAATCCCCCCTGCGACCGACTCGGTCTGGTCTCCCCTATTTTCCCGGCTGCTGCTGCCCAGCCCGCGGTGCCACGCTGTGCCTCAGAAATAAATGAATGCCCCCTGTGCCCCCAGCGGCCGAGCCCTGCACAATGGCGGCACAGATGCCCCCGGGGCACTTGGCAGGAGTTTGGAGCGAGCGGGAGAGTCCAGGAAGGGAAAGGAGACATGTCGGGGGCAGCTGTGGGGCCGCACGCCGAGGAAGAGAAAGGCCACTGAAGATTTAAAGAGGTCACGATGCTTTGGGGAGGGGAGAGGGCGACAGGGGGGTGTCCCAGTGTACCGCACGCAGCACCACGACAGGAGGATGACAGAGGGACTGGCTGCCGCTTATCGGAGGATTTCTGTCCTACATTCTGCTTTCAGCTTTTTATAGTGCCGTGGTGCACTGGGGATGGAAAGAAAGAAAGAAAGAAAGAAAGAAAGAAAGAAAGAAAGAAAGACACATGTCCAGTCCAACTCAAAAATCTGAAGAAGCAAAAAAGGCTTAAAAATAGTGTGTACGTCTTACACAGCCATCTGACCCACAGCCATAATCATGTTCTTACTTGTCAGGAGCTCAGCACTGTACTGACTATGTGAAAATGACAAACAGACTCAACTTCAGCCATCAACTTCTGACTCCTTAGGGACCCTTAAGCAGTATTGCCCAAATGAGAGTGCGATTAGTAAAGGATTTCCCCATGTCTGGGATTCATGAGGCCAGATGCTGAGGCCTGAATCAATCATTTGATCAACCAGAACTAACTGCTGTATAATATATAATCTTTATATCTCTCATAATTGAAATGACATGGGCATGGTCTCTATAGAATGATACGCTCAATTATAAAATTTTTAGCTGTTCTGGAAGCTTCTTGATTGCTTCATTTCCATGTTCTGGCTTGCCACCTGCTATTCCAGTATGGCCACTGAGGTGTATGTGTGTGTGTGTGTGTGTGGAGTGTGTGTGTGTGTGTGTGTGTGCGTGTGTGTGTGTGTGTGTGCCTGGATGTGTGTCACATGACATCCTATCACTTCCACAAAAGAACGTGTTACATCTGGAGAGAATTAAGTAACTAACTTTCCAAGTGCAATAGCCATTCCTGATCCCGACTAATCCTCAAGCAGAACCACATGCAGCTGTGAGGGGCGTAGACATCTTTTATCCAATTTGATCAATTCTCTCCACAGAATGGAGTGATGCTATTAAAAACTCCCAATGGACCTAATAAAATACTCAGTTAGTGATTAAACATACACACGTCAGAAGAGCTATTTCAATACAAAATCTAAATAAGTCAATCATTTAATCTCTTTCACAACAGGTCGGCAGGTTTCCAGTTTGCGGCTGGCCAATGTGATTAAAGCTGCACTGTCTGTCTCCTGCTGGCTTGTGCAGGTTTCTATGTCTCTGATGTGCTGAGTGGATTAGAGAGCACTGCTGCATGCAACACACACACACACACACACACACACACACACACACACCACACACACACACAATACTGTGAAACACACACACATTCACCAACAAACCCACACCCACACCCACATGCACCCGCTTACACACACACACACACACACACACGCATACAAGAAAGAGAGTGAGAAAGGGAGAGAGAGGAGAGAGACAAACACACATATTATGAAATCTCCCAAGAAGGCACCAGGACACACATGCTACAGTGGCAGACCAGTACAGAGGCATGAAGGGTCAGTTATTCACCCACACACACGTGCTGATGAGGGACACACACACACGTAATAAATCTATGATATTTGATAAACACAAGTAATTTCATCCTAGTTGTGTATTTATCAAATATAATTCTTCATAGCTCTTTAATCATTGTGCATTTTACTCATTTGATTAAATCTGCGGTCATGACATAATATTTGTGTATGATCTGAGTGTTTTGCCAAGGCCTGGCAGCACCGGTGATGTGCACACAAATTAAAGACCAATCGCTGGGTAAACGGCAGCGTTGCGCAAGCCCCCGGTGTTGGCACGGCGACGTGGTCGCCTTATTATGGCCATGCCGCGAGCTCCTATCTGGTGACGCCACTCACTCGCGCTGATTTATACCCGTTTTTATGTGGAAACGAGTGACGGTTTGACCAGCTCGAGAGGAACATAAATCAAGATGGTGTAAATCACAGATAAAACAGCAGTTCCAACACAACTGGAAATGCACACATAGAGTGGCAGAGTTTGGTCGACTAATGTCTGTGTACATACAGTATGTATAACTGATAAAAAAATATATCAGAAACATATTATATAAGGCTAGCCTAGAAATCTAGATGCGCCCCTAGCTAGTCTAGCAACTCTCTGTTGGCTTGTGAGCTCCAGAAATCGAAACTTAATCAGGACATTTAAATCGTGTATAGAGTCGTTTGGTGGGCTTAACATAATGATTGATGGCAGAGTTGCAACGGTTTGGCTTGAATTCCCTGCTACCTGAAAACAAATATCCTATTGCGTCCTATTGCGTGCAGAGGGAATTTGAAAGACAACTGATTATCCCGCCCCTCGGACTGAGCACTGCAAACGGTGAGTGCCCAGACCCTACATTTTAATGTGGGTCTGGCTCGCCAGGCTAATATAAGGCCTGTTCATGGTGGAAACTGAAACAGACAACATAGACTGAGCCTGACAGAAGCTTAACATGGTGTCAGCTTTGTTATAATGCTTTGTGCAACATGTACAAATCCTATGTGTTTCAAAAAGAGGTGCTCCCCTAACAACATACAGAGGAAAATATGTAAAAAATGGCTGACTTTGTACATTTTTAGCAAGTAAAAAACAGACCCAGCTACTCTATCATATGTGCTCTTGCTGTAAGTCACTTTGGATAAACGCATCTGCTAAATGAACACATGCACATGAACAGCACTTTTCCAAAACGCTATAAATCCATTTTTCAAAAACATGAATAAGTCAGGTTATTTAATTGTGTATTTAAGGTGATATCAATAATGTGTTGTTTTGATTGAGTAAAGATAAATCAAATAACAATAACCCAATTACAGTTCCACTGATATTACTTGGAAAACAAAATAATTAAAAAATATTTATGAAAATGCATTAAAACGGTGGATATAGTGTTTTGGAAAAGAGCTCTTCATATGTAAATGTCAATCAAATAAATTATTATACAAATTATTCAAATGAACTGGTCCACACAATCAATAACTCAAACAGTCAATGTGTTCTTTGATGGCTGTTTTTGGACCATTAAGGTTTTTTAAAATACAAAACACTCTGGATGACAAACAATATGGCCTGAACTAAACTACTCATTTACATATGAACTTAGCACAGTGCACTACATGTGCTCGGTACATGCCGTAAAAGTTCCGTTTATGTACGCATGTAAACCCATCGCCATCATTTATGTACGCATGTAAACCCATCGCCATCATTTATGTGTGTATATCAACATATTCATTCCATGTCGATGGAAATATTTAGAGAAACATCAGGTCTAAAATATAAATGTTTTCTTTTTTCCCTGAGAGAGTTCAAGCCCAGAGTCCCTGCCACAGTAAATCTACAGGATTCTGATGAGAAACACATATATGCATATGAGAAAGTACACATGCAGGATATGACAAATGTGTGTGTGTGTGTATGTGTGAGAGAGAGAGAGAAAGTGAGGGTTAGAGAGCACAAAAAGGAGAGATGGAGAGAGAGAGAGAGAGAGAGAGAGAGAGAGAGAGAGAGAGAGAGAGAGAGAGAGAGAGAGAGCAGAGAAACAAAGTGCAAAACCATATTGGGCTTGTTGCTATACGACAGGATAAATTTAGAAAGCTCAAACATTCAAACATTCATTCACCATCATCGCAGTATCATCATCATCACCCATCATTTCACACTAGCACACAACACACCGCCTCTGGGTACCAGGTAAGGCGCCTGTGTCTCCACAAACCTGAGTTCCAGGTAAGGTGCCTGTGTCTCCACACATCTGGGTACCAGGTAAGGCGCCTGTGCCTCCTCACACCTGAGTTCCAGGTAAGGCGCCTGTGTCTCCTCACACCTGAGTTCCAGGTAAGGCACCTGTGTCTCCTCACAACTGAGGCTCCATGTGGAGACACAAACACGCCACCCCCCCACCCCGGCAATCCAAACCAGATTCATCTCAGCGGCTAGTCAGAGACGCCAGTACAGAGAGAATGCACTCAGCCCAGTTCTGGGGGACATTCAGATTGAAATTCACAGACTTTTCACTCAGTCAACTCTGAGAAGGGACTCAGTACTCAGCGCATTCTCAGTGAGCTAACGTGCAACGTGCAACCTGCATTTATAAAATAGTTGTCAAACAATATTCATATGAATGCATTCATGAGATAGCCCTCAGATTGTTTTAGATCTCAGACTGTCTTAGTTGAGTTCCTCTGCTATAGAAAAGCACTTTAGTACGACTTGTTTACCAATCAGCTCAAAGGAGTGTTCCCCAACCTGAAGTGCTATGGGCGTCTCCAGGGGTAATAAGGTGAGAAGATTTTCAAGAATGCAGCTCAGTAAGCCGTACGTATGGACCACCACTGCTGTTTGCACGGTAGGGTGAACTTCAAGCTAAATTGAAATGCTTTTAGGGTTACACACTGAAAGGTTGGGAAACTCGGGCCTAGTGGAAGTGGCTTTAAACTTCCCAAATCACAGACGGTATACTTAAAAAGGGGTCAGTGCCAGAAATGGACTGCTCTCTGGGTTGTGGAGTGGGCTTTTTACTGGCAGGTGTGTGAGTGTATGTGACTGACAGCAGGGCAACTCACTGGTCCCCTCACCACTGATGAAGCATGTGGGAGGCTTCTGGACATGTGATTCACTCAGTCCAGCAGAGCCACCTACCTCTACTCCTACCACTAAGTGGGAGGAGAGAGAAGGAAGGAAGGAAGGAAGGAAGGAAGGAAGGAAGGAAGGAAGGAAGGAAGGAAGGAAGGAAGGAAGGAAGGAAGGAAGGAAGGAAGGAAGGAAGGAAGGAAAGAAGGAAAGAAAGAAAGAAAGAAAGAAAGAAAGAAAGAAAGAAAGAAAGAAAAAAAGAAACATACTACACATGACTGATGGATTACTGAACAAATGAATGTACTGATGAATGGATAGTTAGAGAAACAGATGGATGGACCCAGAAGAGGACACCACTGCCAAATCTGCTGATAGGAGTGAGTGATGAAGAGGACCTGTGAGAAGCCTGAGTGTAGTTAATACCATATGGAGAGCAGATAAGGTACAGAAAAGAACACTACAATTTCAACAGCTCTCTCTCTCTCTCCTTCTCTCTCTCTCTCTGTATTTCTGTCCTCTCTTTCACTTTATCACTTCTTCTCTCAAACACACAATCATACATAGATGATACCTATCTATCCCTCACATGTTACCGCTCTCTCTCTCTCTCTTTCTCTCTCTCTCCTCTCCTCTCTCTCTCTTTCCTCTCTCTCTCTCCTGAGCAGTGCCAGTGTTAAGGCTTCAGTGCTGTGGGAGTTGGTGTCGTAGCTCACTCCTTATATAACCCCCCACGCTTTGCTACACACTCATTAGTCACCAACAGCATACAGTATTATAGCATCCATCCAGCATACATCTCCCATCATACATCTCCCATCCAGCATACATCTCCCATCATACATCACCCATCCAGCATACATCTCCCATCATACATCTCCCATCCAGCATACATCTCCCATTATACATCTCCCATCACAGCATACATCTCCCATCATACATCTCCCATCACAGCATACATCTCCCATTATACATCTCCCATCCATCATACATCTCCCATCATACATCTCCCATCCGTCATACATCACCCATCCAGCATACATCTCCCATCCATCATACATCTCCCATCATACATCTCCCATCATACATCTCCCATCATACATCTCCCATCACAGCATACATCTCCCATCCAGCATACATCTCCCATCCAGCATACATCTCCCATCATACATCTCCCATCACAGCATACGTTGCTCATCATACATCTCCCATCCAGCATACATCTCCCATCATACATCTCCTATCACAGCATACATCTCCCATCATACATCTCCCATCATACATCTCCCATCATACATCTCCCATCACAGCATACATCTCCCATCATACATCCTCCATCATACATCTCCTATCACAGCATACATCTCCCATCATACATCTCCCATCATACATCTCCCATCATACATCTCCCATCACAGCATACATCTCATCACTCGCTGTTCTCTTCCCATATGTGTCCATAAGCTACTCCACAGTGCTAACATGCAACTTCACAGAAATGTAGAGCTCCATATCAAATCGTACCATAATGCCAATGAAACGACTGAAGACAATGGAGGTGTTTTGAAGATGTTTTAAACTCTTCATGTGTCAGATATAATGAAGTGATATGCTGTATGGCAGTCCTGCTTTTCACACTGTCCTGATATACTGTGACTAAGACTTAATTCTGGAGAGAAACATACTGTATCACTCTTAAGAAAGAGCTGACATGTTAATCCTGTTTATGTACACATTCATAAAGAATGTATTTTGTGTGTGTGTGTGTGTCATTTAAAAGTTTAAGTGCTTGAACTGAAACACAGATGTGAGTATGACTGTGCAAATCATTCCTATAGGGCAGTTCAGTAACTCTCCAGGTACCATAGTGGGGAAGATGCTTCTGCCAGCAACAGTTTCTCCAGCTCCTGCTGGTGAGTTATTACTGGTTTCTTCCAATCAAACTGTGTGTGTGTGTGTGGGTGGGTGAGTGTGTGTCTAGGTGTGTAAATTTGGGAAGTGGACATAGAAATCAAACAATAGGGAACTCTCCAGGTACTGGGACATAGAAGATGGTCTTGCCAGCTACATCTTCTCAAACTCCTCACACTGACTTATTGCTGCTTTCTTTGAATCAAACACTCTCAGTCACCCCAAGGGCACTGTAGTTTACAGACTTGTAATTTTTCCTTCTTTGAGAATGATCTACAGAACTTTAAAAAAAACAACAAATATTCCCTGTTCCACTCTCCCATAAAGGGTGGGGCACTAGAACTGCTTTCAAAGGCTGAGATCAATCACAATCTGTCTCATGAAACCTCATAAACTAAGTCAGGTCCATTCGGAACGCTTCTATTTAGTGCGTTTGACACCGACGCCATGATAACATGTGGTTCAGTGGGATCAACAAAAGTGTCATATATCAAGTCACTGGGAGAGAGAGGGAGGAAGAGAGAGAGAGAGAGAGAAGGAAAGAGACAGAGAGAGAGAGAGGGAGCTAGAGAGAGAGAGAGAAAGAGAGAGAGAAAGAAAGTGGGGGCGGACCTGGAACAGTTCTATCGCTGGATTCATCTGGACATTTTTGGCTGGTTCGTTGTGTGGATTTAGTATCCACAGTGATTTATGCATTTAGCTCAGTTTCAATTGCTTCGCCCCCACAACTTTATACCAGGACCAGATTATCCGCAATGTGTGTATGTGTGTGTGTGTGTGTGTGTGTGTGTGTGTGTGGGGGGGGGGGGGGGGGAGTGTGTATGAGTGTGTATAAGTGTAAGTGTGTGTGTGTTTGTGTGTGTGTGTGTGTGTGTGTGTGTTTATGTGCGTGTAGGTGTGAGTATTCCTAAAGGTGTGTAGACTTCCTCTTCTTAATTTGTAGCACACACTCTTGCTATAGTTTCACTACAGGAGCCCACATGCATGCACAAACACACACTCTACAGATACCGGTACACACACACACACACACAACACATCAACAAAAACACACAGTTAAAACCAAGCAGGTACCATGTACCATACACATACACACACACACACACACACCTTTAAGTTCCTAACTGACATGTCCAAGTACCAGTCCTCTGTGAGTAATTGACACTGACAGCATAAGAGGAACTCCAGAGTGTGGTCACAGCCCCCCCCCCCCCCCCCCCCCACACACACACACACACACACACACACACACACCCCCATACACACACACACACCTACACACACACACTTCTCGTACCATCAGGAACACAGCAGCAGTACTCCCCTCTGGGCTAACAGTCCCAACCCCATGCAGAGCTCAGCTCAGGAAACCTGGCTCCTCTCGAGCGACTATCAGCTGTGCCCAGACGACTCAGGGGGGGAGAGGACAACACCTCCACACACACACAAACACACACACAGCTACTGGAGCCTGGCCTGGGTATCTGTGAGATCCAGTACAGGTCAGTGTGTGTGTGTGTGTGTGTGAAAAAGAAAAATCACTACCACTGCTGCAATATGCTACAAAAATGTAACACTGTTTTCAAATGCATATGCTGGACCACAGACTCTATTCTACTCTTGAAGGGTGGTTTGTCACTCTTCTGCTAGATTGGAGTAAACAAGGCCCTTATGTCACCTTCTTAGTCTTGACCCACTCTCACACACACACGCCACCCTCCATCGAGTGTGTTTGTGTGTGTCTTGAATGCTTGAGCACACGCTGTCAGCAGGCGACTGTGGGAAGGGCCCGTGTCATAGATCAAGCAGTGGCTGTCAAAACAGCAGAGGGGGTGCGTGTCAGCGCGTTAGCACGCTAGCATCGCCATCAATCACCGGGGCCAAGGGACAGAAGAATGGGACCTCTGGTGACACAGTCTGCGAATGGCCGGGGCTCCCGTAAGAGTCGTACAGCTGTTCCCAACTCTGAGAATGAAGGTGGGGGGGGTTGAGTTATTTTTGTGTGGGGAGTGGACGCAGCGCAGGACACAAGGTTTGGCTTGGTGGGAAAAAAAGCTTTTCTCCCCAAAGCACTTCTTAAACAGCATGAGGCATGTTTGTGAATGCCTGTTGGTGTGAATATGTGTTTCTGAATGTGTGCTTGTATGAGTGTGTGTTTGTGTGTGCCTTGGTGAGTGTGAATGGGTGTCAGACTAGGAGGGTAAGCAATATATTATGTGTGTGTATGTTCGGGGGACAATTTGTGACTGTGAACACGTAAGTGTGAGGTATGTGCGTGAGTGTTTACACAGTGTGTGTGTGTGTGTGTGTGTGTGTGTGTGTGTGTGTGTGTGTGTGTGTGTGTGTGTGTGTGTGTGTGTGTGTGTGTGCGCAACGCCATTCGTCTAGCACAAAGACCCTTGTGCTGCAGGAAATTGCCTGGTGCCAAACAGTCTTGCGTAAGCTCCGACCTCACAGGAAACACAACACAGAGCTCTTATCCACACGGGGTGTAGGAATGGATGGATGCACTGTATGGGAGAAGGTTAAACACAAGTTACGGAAGCATGCATGGATGGATGGATGGATGAATGGATGGAAGGATGGAGGGAAGGTGGGATAGAGGTGTGAGGGTAGTAACGCACTGATGAATTACAAAATAGATGATAAATGGATGGACAGATGGATGGAAGGGTAGAGGTGTGAAGGCACTGATGCATGATGATGTCAAAATGGACAGATGGACAGATGGATCAGAGGATGTGGGTAGGAGTGGAGGTGTTGGGGTAGACCGGTGGAGGTGTTTGGGTAGAGGAGCGGAGGTGTTGGGGTAGACGAGTGGAGATGTTTGGGTAGAGGAGCGGAGGTGTTGGGGTAGATGAGTGGAGGTGTTGGGGGGCTGTTGTGGGGTAGAGGAGTGGAGGTGTTGGGGGGCTGTTGTGGGGTAGAGGAGTGGAGGTGTTGGGGTAGACGAGCGGAGGTGTTGGGGTAGACGAGTGGAGATGTTTGGGTAGAGGAGCGGAGGTGTTGGGGGGCTGTTGTGGGGTAGAGGAGTGGAGGTGTTGGGGTAGACGAGCGGAGGTGTTGGGGTAGATGAGTGGAGGTGTTGGGGGGCTGTTGTGGGGTAGAGGAGTGGAGGTGTTGGGGTAGACGAGCGGAGGTGTTGGGGTGCTGTTGATGGGTAGAGGAGTGGAGGTGTTGGGGGGCTGTTGTGGGGTAGACGAGTGGAGGTGTTGGGGGGCTGTTGTGGGGTAGAGGAGTGGAGGTGTTGGGGTAGACGAGCGGAGGTGTTGGGGTGCTGTTGATGGGTAGAGGAGTGGAGGTGTTGGGGGGCTGTTGTGGGGTAGACAAGTGGAGGTGTTGGGGGGGCTGTTGTGGGGTAGAGGAGTGGAGATGTTGGGGTAGACGAGCGGAGGTGTTGGGGTGCTGTTGATGGGTAGACGAGTGGAGGTGTTGGGGGGCTGTTGTGGGGTAGAGGAGTGGAGATGTTGGGGGGCTGTTGTGGGGTAGACGAGTGGAGGTATTGGAGGGGCTGTTGTGGGGTAGACGAGTGGAGGTGTTGGGGGGCTGTTGTGGGGTAGACAAGTGGAAGTGTTGGGGTGCTGTTGATGGGTAGAGGAGTGGAGGTGTTGGGGGGCTGTTGTGGGGTAGACAAGTGGAGGTGTTGGGGTGCTGTTGTGGGGTAGACGAGTAGAGGTGTTGGGGGGCTGTTGTGGGGTAGACGAGTGGAGGTGTTGGGGGGCTGTTGTGGCTGGTGGAGAGATTGCCCAGCATGGGGGGTTCATCCTCTCACTCCAGGGGAGAGCAGCCGGCCGAGAGGGCTGATGGCTACTTAACGGGGCCATGGGTGTATCTGGGATGCAAGGGAGAGTGGGTTTATGAGTGTGTGTGTGTGTGTGTGTGTGTGTGTGTGTGTGTGTGTGCGTGTGCGTGTGCGTGTGCCTGTTCCTGTGCCTGTGCGTGTGCGTGTATGTGTATGTGTGTGTGTGCGCGTGTGTGTGTGTATCTGGCATTATTTGAACATGACACAACCTACAGACTCTAATGGTCACACAGGAACGCCTATGTCTATAGCATTAGACAGATTGATGGAATGGCACCATACAGGAAGCATGGGTCAGTGATCCGACAGTGGGCCCAGCCAGCCAGTCTGTCACCTGCGGCCGGGCTGCCCTCTCATGCGTTACGGACAATAAGAGCACAGGCCACCTCGCCCTGGGCTCCTCCGCCAAAGCATAACACCTCTAATCGTTAGGTCCACTTCCTCTATAGGCCTGCAGCTGATACTCAACTCTTTTGTAGTCCTGAAGCCATCAATCAGCTGCTCACTGCTATCAAAGCAAACTGTCCATCATTTACACACACACACACACACACACGCACGCACGGACACACACACACACACGCACGGACACACACACACACACACACACACACACACGCACGGACACACACACACACACACACACACACACACATACACTCTATTTCTTTCCCTCTCTTCCTCCCCCTCTCTCTCTCTCTCTCACACACACACACACACACAATAAGAGCGTAAATGAAAATAAAGCTAAGGCTTAAAGAAAGAGGGAAAGACAGGTTCAAGCAAGACTTTTTTTTTTATTAAACCAAATAAAAAAAATACAAATGCTCAGGCAACCCAGGGTTATTTGTAGAGCCAAACCCCCCATACACCAAGACCCTGAGCAGAGCAGGAGAGTTCTATACCCCACATACACCAGGAGCAGAGCAGAGAGAGTAAGAGAGTTCTATACCCCACATACACCAAGAGTAGAGCAGGAGAGTAATGGCTTCTACATACCTGACGCACCCGACCGGTAGCGCGACAATGTGACGTCAAAATGACGTAGATCTCTCTGGCGCGCCAGGATAAGTTTTTTTGTGATCAACTGTTTATTGAGTTATATAAATGGGGACGGGGGGGGGGGGGGCAATACGGTTACATGAAATAATAAAATGATACATGACATATAAAAGCATACATTGTGTTAAAAAGAAGAGATTAAAAATGCAAAATGACAAAAATAGATATTTACAGAGAAAGAGAAAAGAAAGAACACTCAACAGCAACATGTATTTTATACAATGACGCAACTCATCACACAAGAGGTATGAGATCTTTGACCCTGCAAATTAATGCCTCCCATTTTTGTAAGGTGGATACCTTGGCCTTGTTTACGCGAGCAGTATGATATTCTAAATTGACAATATCATCTACATAACTTAGCCAAAAACGTTTGAATGGTATATGAGGGTTGATCCATAATTGTAAAACAACTTTTTTAGATGCTGTGAAACCTGCCATCAGCATTTTCTTTTGGATTATAGAATATTCAAGGTCCGAATCATCATTTAAAAGGCAAATGTGTGGTGTTCTGGGGATATTAAGATCCAGGAGCTTTGACATTTCCTCCACTACAAACATCCATAGCTCTGCAATTGTGGGACATTCCCAAAACATATGTAAAAATGTGCCAGGTAAGACATTACAAATGTTGCAAGTAGAGCTAGGAACACGTTTCATTTGAAATCTTCTGTGTGGGGTTGCATATGCTCTATGTATAGTTTTGTAGTGGATCAGATGGTGAGCTACATTTTTGGAACATTGAGATAAATTGAGCCAAATTGTTTCCCAGTCTAGGTCCTGATTGAATGCGGAGAGTTCCCTATCCCAAAGTCTCTCTATGGGCAGACATTTGGCAGAATTATCTAATAAGGCTGTGTAGATAAAAGAGACTCTGCCTTTCAAGCAGTTAGAAGGTTTAACCCATTCTAACATTGGATGGGATCTTGGTGGTCGGTCCCACGGTACCCCATATGCTCTGAGTGCAGAACGTAACTGAAGAAAGACAAAATATGACGAAGCAGGTAAGTTGAATGAGTTTTGGAGATTCTGATATGAACGTAGCCCATTATCATCATATAAATCAGTGAATACATTTATGCCTTGGGAGGACCACAATGGATTTTGAAATGGCTTGCCACCTGTCAAGAGTTTAAAGTTGTGCCAGAGAGGTGTCTGTGCGCTGGCGGAGAGTTGAATATTCATGCATTTCCCTGCCTGTTTCCAAATATTCAAAGAGTGCGTAATTATACAACCCAACCTCAACTTCTGGTTGGTTCGACCAAGTCCAGTAAAAAGCAAATCCTGTAATCTATGAGGCTTCACCAAAGCCTCTTCAATAGATCTCCAAGGTACTTTCGACTCTGGGTCAATCCAAACATGTAAAGCTCTGATTTGAAATGCCCAATGATATAACTGGAAGTTTGGTAGGGCCAGGCCCCCGAGTAGTTTAGGACGCTGTAATGTAGTTAGCTTTATTCTTGGGCGTTTACCACTCCAAAGAAATGTAGAGATCGCAGAGTGAATGTCCTTGTAATAATTGGGAGGAGGAGATAAAGGGATCATAAAAAATAAAAAGTTTACTCTGGGTAGTATGTTCATTTTGACTATGTTCACTCTTCCTTGCAGAGACATTGGTAACTTATTCCATCTATGAATATCAGACTGGACAGTTTTCATGACCTTGACAAAGTTTTCCTTCACAATTTGTGTGATTGTAGGGCGAATTTGAATGCCTAAATAAGTGAAAGAATCCTTGATAGGGATGTATGGGGGTATATTAACAACCTTTGACATTTTGTTGAGGAGCATCAAAACAGACTTATCCCAATTGATCTTATAACCTGAGAGACGTCGAAAGTGATCGAACAACAGTAAAACTTGAGGGACTGAGGATTCCACCCTAGATAAAAACAGCAGGATATCATCAGCAAAAAGAGATACATGATGATCCTTGCCATATAGCCTCACAGGGACAATATGTCTACTTTGCCTAATCATTTGTGCTAAAGGCTCAACACAAAGACAGAAAAGGATAGGGGAAAGGGGACACCCTTGACGGGTACCCCTCTCTAATTTGAAAGGAGATGATATTTTAGAACCTGTCATTACACATGCTGTTGGTGAGTTATACAAAGTTTTAAGCATACCAATAAACTTAGGTCCAAAACCAAACTTATCTAGGACAGCCCACATATAATTCCATTCAAGCCTATCAAAAGCTTTCATAGCATCAAGTGAGAAAAGGGCAATAGGTTCAGGGAAGGAGTCAGCTGAGTTAATAATATGTAGGAGCCTACGTATATTGTCTGATGCCGTGCGCCCTCTAATAAAGCCTGTCTGATCGAAACTAATCAACTTGCTTACGTATTCTTCTAGTCTGTGTACAAGCACCTTGGCGAATATTTTGACATCGCAGCAAATCAAGGAGATGGGTCTAAAACTAGCACAATCAAGTGGGTCCTTTCCCTTCTTTAATAATAAAGAGATAAGGGCCACATTTTGATCTCTGTGGAATTGACCAGTCTCCAGGGCATAGTTAATTGAATTTAAGAGGAGAGGACCAACTACATCCCAAACAAGGAGGAGAAGCTCAGGTGGTAAACCATCCAATCCTGGTGATTTGCCTTTGTTAAGAGATCTAAGGGCAGTACTCAGTTCATCTAGAGTAAGTGGTGATTGTAATTGTTCTGCGTCCTCAGGAGAAAGTTTTGGTAAATTAAGATCATCAAAGAAAGATCCACTCTGCATGTGGTCCCAAGTAACTTGTGAGGCGTAGAGATCTGAATAGAAACGTCTGAAGACCTCATTAACAGCTATAGGGTCAGTGAGGGTCAAACCATTTGGGTCTCTGACTGCATATATATTTGCTTTTGATTCATTTTCCTTCAGTCTTAAGGCTAGAAGGTGGCTAGGTCTCTCTCCTTCAGCATAGTATCTTTGCCTAGTACGTTGCAGAGTGAATTCTGCCTTTCTGAGACTTAGCATTTTATACTCAGAACGCAATGCAGTGAGTGTATTGGCCCCACTATCAGTTGGATTTTGTCTTTGTTCTTGGTCAAGAGTTTTGATGTTAAGCTCCAATTCTTCAAATCTTTTGTTCCTAATTTTATTTAAATGGGATGAAAAAGAGATGCAAAAGCCCCTTAGAAAACATTTAGTGGTTTCCCATAGTATCTGTGGGTCATCACATTGGTCCTTATTTGTCTCAAGAAATTCATTCAGTTTTTGATGAATCTGAGTTTCAAATCTCTTATCTAACAATAAAGAATCATTAAAGCGCCATCTCGTGGCCTTTTTAGGGATATCTTTTAGGTGTATGGAACACAACACAGGTGCGTGGTCAGACAGTAGAATAGGCAAGATGTCCGGTTTGGCCAAGTGGACTAGAGATTGGCTCAGAAATATGTAATCAATTCGAGAAAATGATTTGTGCCTATTGGAAAAAAATGTATAATTTCTGTTACTTTCATTATGAAATCGCCATATATCAATGAGATTCAGGTCGGAAATAAAATTCTTAAGAGCTGGGGAAGAGTGTGAATCCATGGAAGAAGAGGTTCTGTCAATATCATTCAAGGCACAGTTAAAGTCGCCCCCAACAAGCAAATTAGAGTCTGGCATCCCTATAAATTTATCACGCAACAAGTGAAGGAAGTCTGGATCAAAGTTGTTAGGTGCATAAACTGATGCTACCACTAGTCTGGCTCGGCAAATAGTAACAACGGCTAAAGTAAAGCGACCATTGTCATCACTGAAAGTATGATGGACAGTCAGTGGAAGATGTCTCGCAGCCAAAATCAGTACTCCCTTTGTTTTGTTAGAAGCGCAAGAATGGGTTAGAATTTTGAAACGTCTGTTTTGAAATCGATGTACATCGCAGCTCTTTAAATGCGTCTCCTGAATGATGGCTAGTGAAACTTTTTTACGGTAGAGAAATTCTAGACACCTAGTTCTTTTGACAGGGGAATTCAAGCCATTTACATTCCATGTTATTACATAAAGGTCAGACATATGAGCGGGTCAAGAGAGATGAAGGCGTAAAGTAAAGTCGTGATCATAATCAGACTGACGAGCGTTGAGTGCAAAAACATATTTGTATTCACTTTACCTATCATGTATATTATCCACACAAAACAGTACCGTATGCCAAAAAAGAACCAGGAAGGGAAGAGGAAAACTATGTACACAAAACAATTGCAAGCCGCGAGGACGCCAAATGCTCCTTCAGGCTTTGCAGAACATAAAATCACGCAGATCCGTGGCATTATCAACAGCAACGCAGATCGGGTCTAGCTCGCTGTAAGACCCCCCCAAAAAAACGCTAGAGATATGCTAAAGTTAACACCCAGTTTTAGTTAGCTATTCAAAAAACAATAACGCGGCACTCACACAATGATAACTAAATAAAAGCAAAGAGTATAACATCAGTATGATATTTGTCCAGATTGATAATGTATTATCTTTATTATCGCGAGTGTGTACATTACGTGTCCATGAGTGGTGTAGCAGGGCTAGAGGTTGCATTCGCTCGGTTGTTATCTTCGGCCTCGGCGGTAGAGGACTGGGTCGGTGGTTGATAACCCAATGTGTGAACCTCCAGTGGCTGGAAGAGGTTCTCTGCACTGGCAAGGGCGCCCGACGTGTCGGTATCCACTGACTGCAAGAATTTCTCGACGTCGATCGGGGTGCTAAAGGTGAGTTGAGATCCTCTGTGGTCTACTTTTAGGGTTGCAGGATATAGAAAAAGGACTTAAGACCAGCGGCCTTGAGCGCTTTGATCACTGGTGTGAATTCTCTCCTCTTAGCGGCAGTATGAGGACTGTAATCCGGGAAAAAATAAAGACTGGCTTGACCATGCTTGACCGGAGGAGCTGCACGCGACCCCTTCAGAATAGCTTGTCTATCGGAGTATCTCAGCAGACGGAAAATGATAGTGCGGGGTTTCTGTGTATGAGCTCCAGACTTGCCAAAGTTGCCGTCATATATGCGGTGGCAGCGGTCGATCTCTATGTTACGTCCAGCCAGGGACGGTATCCACTTAGGAAGGTTGGTCTGCAAAAAGCCCACCGGATCAGACCCTTCAACTGATTCAGGGAGATTTATAAGCCTGAGGTTGTTTCGTCTGCTTCTATCCTGCATCTCGTTCAGGCTGTTCTGTAGGTGAACCAGTTTGGAGGCAGTATCATTGAGGTCATGCTTGTTGGAGCGAACTGCAGCTTGAAGAGATTCCACTGTAGCTTGGGTTCTCTGCGCCTTGCTAGCATGGTGGCCTAGGTCCAACGCCAAGTTCCGAATGGCTTCATTAGCAGATGATATCTCCTCTTTCAAATACGTAAGTTGAGGCAGGAGAGTCGATTCCAGAGCTTCCTTTACAGCCTGGGCCACTGAAGCATCAAAACTTCGTTGTTGTTCCTGCAGTGCCCTGCTAACTCCACTTAAAATGGCTGCATCAAGGTCATCTCTGGATATCGATGCCGTTTCTTTGGGTTTTTTCTTTGCTGGAGACAATTCCAGTTCTCTCTTGTGGCCGCTTTTGGTTGACGTCGAAGTCATTGTTAAATTGGTAAATAAAAACTGGGTTTTGGTTGATTTTAAACGGTTTTGGGGTATGTCTCTAGGCGAGCGGAAGATTTTACGCCTGCATCGCAGTCGAGATGTCACGTGACTCACCAGTTTGCTGGATAAGTTAACAAAGTTACCAGTGAGAGTTGCAACACATGGAATTAAGAGGAAAGAATAGAAACGATTTATTTTCAAACAAAGGATATCTATTAAGGCCTGAACAAAATCTCTTTCCACTTCAGGAAATTACACAAACTCAGCCAGCTGCTAGCTAGCTAGCCAGCTAACTAAACTGTTTAAATTATTAAAATTTCCCTCGGGATGACTAAAGTACCTATCTATATATCCATCTATCTATCTATCTATCTATCTATCTATCTATCTACCTGTGCACACACCTTGGAAACTACATGATAATGATGATGGTAGTTGTGAATAGTAGCAACCAACATCTGAAGTACCATCACAGAGGCTAGCTACTGGTGTGTAAGTAGTTAATGTTAGTCTTTTCACAACAGCGACACCTCTGTTCAGGAGAATATTGCAACTAGTGTTGCGACCACCACGCGCGAGTATAAATGGTTACGGCGCTTCTGTGACGTCACATTGTCGCGCTACTGGTCGGGTGCGTCGAGTATGTGGGACGTTTAAGAGAGTTCTATACCCCACATACACCAAGAGCAGAGCAGGAGAGTAAGAGCACATACACCAGGAGCAGAGCAGGAGAGTAAGAGCAGAGCAGGGAGAATAATAGAGGTCTCCACGTGGGAGCCGGCGTCCAGGAAGAAGAGCCATGTTTGGGGTGAACCCACAGGGCCAAGCGTCAGTGCGCCATCTAATCAGCCAGGGCAACATGCCAGCTGGGCCCGAGCAGCACTAATACTGAGCTGTGATGGGGCATCTAATCAGCCAGGGCAACACTAATACTGAGCTGTGATGGGGGCATCTAATCAGCCAGGGCAACATGCCAGCTGGGCCCGAGCAGCACTAATACTGAGCTGTGATGGGGCATCTAATCAGCCAGGGCAACACTAATACGGAGCTGTGATGGGGCATCTAATCAGCCAGGGCAACACTAATACTGAGCTGTGATGGGGCATCTAATCAGCCAGGGCAACACTAATACTGAGCTGTGATGGGGGCATCTGAGCTGTGATGGGGGCATCTAATCAGCCAGGGCAACATGCCAGCCGGGCCCGAGCAGCACTAATACTGAGCTGTGATGGGGCAGGACATTTCACATGTCTAATCATGGCCACTTATCAGGGGCCTGCTTTCGCTGGAGGAAACTCCAACCAGAAGGGGGAGTGTGGCAGACAGTCAGGCGGGTCGGTCGGTCGTGTCTGAGCGGCTGGACAGCTATCTAGACAGGAGGGGGAAGAAAGCCTTGAGAGAAAGGGAAAACGGGACTCTAGTGAAAACACAGCAGTATCCTGTCCCTTCTGTACCAGACTCCAGGGTCAGCAAACACAGCCAGCCGTCTGATTACAGCACAGGAGGCAGAGCTCAGAGGGGAGAGAACACAGCGTCCAGTCAAGGGCAGCATGGAAGAACTGGAGACTGGGTGACTGCCAGAATTAAGGAGGATAAACTGCAATGCCTACAGGAACGCACTTAAACCAACAGTGAATGTGACGTAAGTGATTGATTGAGTTCACATTTACCTCAAGACACCACTGCTTCCAACTTTCAAGACCGACTCAGAGTGTGAGAATTGGTGAGATTGTCAAAAACTGATCAAAACAGGTGCATTTTCTGTCACATGCCTTGAGGTGAATGTAGTGTTTTCATGCAAGTGTGAGACAGGACATAACATGGTGTGAGACAGGGCATAACGTGGGGCATAACATGGTGTGAGACAGGGCATAACATGGTGTGAGACAGGGCATAAAATGGTGTGAGACAGGGCATAAAATGCGGCATAACATGGTGTGAGACAGGGCATAACATGGTAATGGTGTGAGACAGGGCATAAAATGGGGAATAACATGGTGTGAGACAGGGCATAACATGGTAATGGTGTGAGACAGGGCATTAAATGGGGCATAACATGGTGTGAGACAGGGCATAACATGGTAATGGTGTGAGACAGGGCATAACATGGTGTTAGACAGGGCATAACATCGTGTGAGACATGATGTGCCTCACACCAACAGTGTGAGAATTGGCACCTGTGTATAGCGCAGGTGTGTCCTTTTCCACAGGCATTTCCATCTCTATGTAGGGGGGGGGGGCACCCATTAAAATTAATTAAATATCTGTATTATCTTAACGATACAGAATCATGTATTTTACATGAATTTATGTATTTTACGGACATACACCATTAAAAATGAATCAGTGAACGAGATGCATCTCCAGAACTACATTCAACGCTAGCGCCTGTAAGCACCGTAAGAGACATGTTATATTCATCCCTCAGCTACAGCTTCTGACATGCAGACGTTAAAGGGGAAATCTGGCGAGTTTTCACATAGATCTCCGTTTCTGAGGTCGCAGAGTACTGTTGGTACAAAAAAAACCCGAAAACAATCGTTTTTACCTAGCTCGAGTACCAGCAGCTAATGCAGCCAGGCCCAGGCAGCTGCAGCGCTACACTCTGGGGGCATGTCCGTGAGCCCCCATGTACAAGCCCACAGAGTGAAGCGCTGTAGCTGCCTGGCTGTGTTAGCTGCTGGTTGTAGTAACTCATGCTAAGTAAAACCGTTTGTTTTTTCGTTTCGTTTCGTTCCAACAGTACTCTGTGACCTTGAGAAATGGAGATCTATATGAAAACTCACCGGATTTCTCCTTTCAGCAAACTGAGATAACGAAAACGCCTCCACATGACTTTAACTAAACAAACTAAACGAGTAAGGGGAAAATCCAGGTGCCTGGGCCTCAGAGTGCGGTGAGGCTGTGGAGCGGGTGGAGTGATGGAGAGGATCACAGCCTCCTGCCCTCCTCCATCACCGGATCCTTCCTCCGCCTGCCACAGCGGGGGCACAGCTGAGCACACACTCTGACGGAGACATCTCCATCCCTCCCAGGGCTGCCTTTGCCTCCTCAGACAGACACTGCTGACAAACACAGCAGACTGAAGGCCTCTGGGTCTAGGTGAGAGGAAGGTGAGGGGGCCCAGATAAGCTGGAGAGAGCAGCCTACTGGCTGGGGAGGGCATTCTCCATCATCCCACTACTGACAGACCACAGACCACCACACAAATACCAGATGGACACAGTGCAGTACAGCCAGGATAGATGGGTCAAGAGTGCAGTCCCAACCAACCAATCACGCACTAAGCTCAGTCCCAACCAACCATCTCCCTCTATGATCTCCTTAGCACTGGCTGAATGTCCAGAAGCAAAGTGAGCCATGCCATTGATTGGATTTGACATGTATTCATGTGCATGTGTGTGGGTATGTGCATGCGTGTGGGTATGTGCATGTGTGTGGGTATGTGCATGCGTGTGGGTATGTGCATGCGTATGGGTATGTGGGAGTCTTTATATGTTGAGTGCATGGCATGACTGATGCTGACGCTACAGGCAAACAGATTGGGTCAAACTCATTTGTGCTTAATGCTCATACATGCAAAGAACCTGGTGAACCTCATGCCATATTATTAACACACACACACACAATTCCCATATTATTAACCCATCACACACGTACAAATTGAAAACACATGTAAACACAGTCATAGTTGTACACATTCACACACACACACAGTCAGAGCCTTGATGAGAAGATAAGGAGTGTGTGTGTGCACTGATTTGCCATGAAATAACCTCTGTAAGCAGCCAGGGCTTTTCTGGGGCCTCTGCAAGGCCTCAATATCCTGTCCAGCTCATCCCCACTGGCCAGCCCCTCTCAGGGCCACTGACAGAGCCAACCTTCCCCTGACCTCTGGCTTACCTTCCCACCCCCACCTCCACCTCCACCCCCACCTCCACCTCCACCCCCACCTCCACCCTCACCTCCACCTCCACCTCCACCCCCACCCCCACCTCCACCTCCACCTCCACCTCCACCTCCACCTCCACCTCCACGACGATCAAACAGCACCAGCGCAGTGGCACCGTGTGTGTGTGTCTTTCTCTCTCTCCCTCTCTATGTGCGTCCTCACGATGCCCCATAACATCCTCCTGAGTGTCGCTGGCGCAA
>NC_055976.1:21694533-21719533 GCF_018492685.1 Alosa sapidissima | reverse complement strand
GCCTCCACCTAGAAAACAGCACAGCAAGAGGAACAGGGTGCTGCAGGGGGCTTTCAACCCTGCTTGTGTGTCGGGCTCTACAGACAGTAGCTTTCCCTCTGGTCCAGACATGAGGACAAAAGACACCCCCCTCTCTCCACACACACACACACACACACACACACACACACACACACACACACACACACACACACACACACACACACACACACACACAACCACCCCTCCACCACTACCTCCACCCACTCATCCATGTAGGGGAATGTCTGGCAGCGCCATGGGGGGTTAAGCCCAGGGGAAAGGGGGCCCTAATCCTACCACCCCCCTCCCTCCCCAACCAACACACACACACAGACAGACAACTATGTCTGCCACTCCTCCAACCCCCAATCCCCCTTTCCTCGAAATACCCACCACACACACACACACACACACAATACCCCCCCCCCCCCACCTCCCAATCTTGCGTGATCTGGCAGCACCCATCTGGACCCCCCCCCTCACCCCTGTTCTTAGTGGCATCGCAGATGGGCACAGAAACTCTGACTGACAGCAGTGCATCTGTATACCTTTGCAGCCTGATAAGCGCACTGCTAAGCTGGCGGGAGTCCTCCAGGCCCCCAGCCTGTGCAGCGTGCTTGACTACCCCAAACGACAACCGCACAACCACAACCACTTCAAACTACTACGCTTCACAGAGAGATACAGGAAGTGACATCTCACAACCGCACAACCATAACCACTTCAAACTACTACACTTCACAAAGAGATGCGGGAAGTGACATCACACATGCGCCGCAGATACTGTGCATGCATGTGAGGGCTTTGCAGCAGTCCTGCTTGAGCTTAAACAGGGTTGTCAACAACTGAACCTATACTTACTGCTTCTGGTGGTGACCCAGGTTACCACACACACACACACACACACACACATAACTACACTGCTGAAAGAGTCAAGCAAATGATGTAATGCAGAACCACATCACACATTCTAATCTAAGAGGGCGTGCTGCTGCTGGCCTGTGTTTTGACTATGGCACCTCTGTCAAGTGCTGTCTCACCAGGTTGTTAAATGATATTCTAACGCTGAGCAAACGTGCCAGATAACAGGAAGGGAGACAGGGAGGCAGGTTTTATGAGCTGCTGCTATGGAAACGTGGCACTGGAGAGTTGCGCTTGTTGTTCCACAGGCTACACACACACACACACACACACACACACACACTCTTCCTTCTCCAGGACCCCAGCCAGCAGAAGGCCACCTCCATGGTTAAGACAATCACTGGGGCAGGATTAACGATTAGCGTCTTACTTTCAAGGCTCCAGCGCACTTATGTGTGCTTACGCCCGGGTTCATTTTAAAATATGTGTGTGTGTGTGTGTGTGTGTGTGTGTGTGTGTGTGTGTGTGTATGTGTAAGGGAATTAACAAGCGAGTTACATCAGTGTTTACCAATTCAGTCTTTAGCAGTCCAGTCAGCACTCATAATCACAGTGTCTCCATCCATCAGCAAAATGTAAACACCGAGGAAAGAGTTTCTCACGAGTGACCCGTCCCATGCTGACCTGCCTGCACTGCACCGCTCAGAACGGCTGTTCAAGACAACCATCTTCCAGACCTCCGTGGCGCCTCAGACCTCAACAAACTATTCAGCTCATTTGAAGTGTCCTTTGTGACACTCATTCCCAGCTGGTGCCTCTGGCCCAGGTCCGGCCCACGCTCATACCAGCCTCAACAGCTACCTGGAAGGTGTGACGCTATCAGAGAGAGGCAGCAGCAGCACACACACACACACACACACACACACACACACACACACACACACGGGGAAAACAAACACACTCTTCAACACGCAGAGCTCTTGATGATGGCATGGAAGGCTCCGGAAAGCGAATGTGACGTGAGGAGTGACAGGAATGATCAGTGCTGGTTTTCAATAGCAGCCTCTGGAAGCCCGGCTGCTGCTACCCTCCCCATGCCATCACCCAACCGCTGCCATGGCATGCCACACAAGGTGAAGAGCGTTGGTCACCACGCCAGTGATACGACTACTATGGCCATAGTCCCCCGAGTTTTTAAAGGTGAATGCCAAGTAATCATTCCCATTTTTCTTGGTGTCAATCACCAATAAACAATGGGTGCTGCATTATGTACCTGCACCAGCAGGTAAGCAGTAGCAGTAGCAGTAGCTCGTCTTTGCCTTGCTACAAACAATGGGTGCTGTTTGATCAGCATTTGAGAACTTTACAAACGTTCTCTTCAACAATATTCCACTCACCAATGGTCCCTCTAGGTGCAAGGAGACTTGGCAGGAGAGGCCGTCCTCCTGAAGGCCACTAATGGGTGAGTCAGCATTCTGGCACGGCCCCCAAAGGCAACCTGATCGGACCCGATGAAAAGCCCTGCCATCCCTGATGAAGCCAGCAGGCTACCTCCATACAGCCCAGCCTGCCTTTCCCCCCATACAGAGGGGGAGACAACAAACAGCGCTCAGGGCAAGACTTGGGATCAGGGATGGGAGTGCGAGGCTGTGTGTCTTCAATCAGCAGAAACTAGAGAGCGGGAGACACACAAGGTATAACAAAACACCTAGCCCACAAAAACAGAGTGTGTGCCTGTTCATACCTGAACTAAGCAAACAAGGAAGATCACTTTACTCGTTTTGTAGCTACATGTGCTGGTACATTCAGATGACAGGTGTTGACACTTGTTGAGACTATTGTACAACGGATAACAACTAGTATTGCTATCCAATAAAATGTCTTTCATGTCATCTTCATATCATAATCTCTTGAATTTATGAAAATGAAAATCTAAACCGTCAAAATAAAAACCTCTCAGAAATAACCATTTCAAATACTGTAGCTGTGGAACTGTATATTTAAGGAGCTAAAAAAACATCTTCTCCGACCTGTTTTCTCTGAATAATATCCCTTCAGGTCAAATCGGACCCTAAGAATGCGCAACTGGCGGAATTCAGGAGCGCATATTTTCCGTTCCACCCTCCTGTTATTCCAGAGTGCTGCGTGTGTTGTTTGTCTATATGAACAATTACCTGCAGGGAGTGGAATGAAAACAATCTGGGAGGGGGCCTAGAAGAATAGGGTCGAATACCTTACACACACACACACACACACACACACACACACACACACACACACCTGTTTAATAATAACAATAATCATTGAACGCAATTTAAATGACAATTAGATTTGGTTTTGTCTAATTTAGACCAAATCAAATCTGGAAAGCATATCCATGACAAAGGGATGATGTTCACTGTTAATGAGTTCAAAACAGTTGTAACACCAATCCTCAACAATACACTGACTGCTTCACACACTAAATGAGTATTCCAGGAGCCTTCTAGAAGTCACGCCTCTGTTCTCTCAACACCAAATGCTTTAATGACACAAAGTTTGGTGTTAAAAGTTAAATTAGCACACTGTTGCATGTTACTACATGTGATTTCAACCTCATCTCTACCTAAATGTTATTGACTTGAATCTTAAGAGAGGATCTTTTCAACAGCACATTGCCTGACACTTCAATTATTAGCCCTGTTGATGTTTGCCCACATTGACACACCCTGTCTACTTGACTCTGGCTGAACTTGTGAAGGACCCGTGATATGGTGACACACAGCAGCTGTGTGTAATCACACTTGTGCTTTTGAGGAGGTCATCAGAGACTACCAGTGGAACAGGACTCTGTAATCGTCTTATTATGACCGCCACGCAGCGAAGCGGCGGTCATATAGGTTTAGTCAGATTTTTTTCTTTTTCGCATGTCCAAATTTCCGTCAAGGATTCCCGGGACACTGTAAGACCGGGGTAGACTAAACTTGGTAAGAATGTAACCCCACATGGATAGCATGGAACCATCGTTTTTCGTTTTGATCTGTAGCCCCCCTGCTGGACTGGACCCCCCGAAAGGAGGGTAGGGCAGACACAGTTTTCTGTGAATATCTCGAGAACCGTAGGGTTTAGGAGGACCATTTTGTTTTGTATGTTGATCTCAAGGGGCCATGTCAACCCATTCCATAACCACTCATTTCATGTATAGCGCCACCTAGTTAAACACAAAAAAGTAAAAATGAGGTGTTGTAATCGCAGGTATCTGTGACCTAACATAATCAAAACTGCACGAAATTGGAAGTGTAGGATCATTATGACACCCTCTGAATGCACACCAAGTTTCGGAATTCGTGGAATTCCGTTCATGGGGGGCCACACAATAAATTAATTTATGTTACTATAGACCAACTGGCCTGTAGGTGGCCGGAGACAGTTTTCTGTGAATATCTCGAGAACCGTAGGGCCTAGGAGGTCCACCTTTTTTTTGTATGTTGGTCTTAAGGGGGCATGTCAACCCATCCCATTACCACTTATTTCATGTATAGCGCCACCTAGTTAAAAATTAAAAAGCAAAAAATTAGGTGTTTTAATCACAATATCTCTGGCTGACATGGTCAAAACTGCACGAAATTGAAAGTGTAGGATCATTATGACACCTTCCGAATGCATGCCAAGTTTTGTGAACTTTCGTTCATGGGGGGCCTTACCATAAAATGATTTATGTGTACATTTAGTGACCGTACACCAACAAGGGACACTGAAAGACCGGGGTACACGAAACTTGGTGGGCATGTAACCCCACATGGATAGCATGGAACCATCGTTTTTCGTTTTGATCTGTAGCCCCCCCGCTGGACTGGACCACCCGAAAGGAGGGTAAGGCAGACACAGTTTTCTGTGAATATCTTGAGAACCGTAGGGCCTAGGATGACCAATTTTTTCTGTATGTTTGCCTCCAGGGGTCATGTTAACCCATTCCATGTGCACACATGTACATAAACAGATACACACGCACACACATACATTCACAGTAATCATACGTATGACACATACTCACACAGTATAGTACGCATGCATGCACATGCACAAACACACATACGCAGACAAACACACAAGCACGCACACACACACACACACACACACACACACACACACACACCCACACACATAAACATAAACGTGTGCACGCACACATGCACACAATTCAAGAATTTCTCAGAATTATGAACAGGCAAGATGGGGGTGGGGTTGTATAAAATGAATTTTACATGTGAAATCTATGAACTAATCATGTTTTACCAGATACCAGTGAGAATTGAGTGTGGATAATGCAATTTAGTGAGACAGTTAGAATCATATAGGCCTTTCAGCGTGATTTATTTTTGTGGAAAAAATGTGCTGGACTGGGCGGCGGTCATATTTTGTACCACTCTGCGGTACATCTAGTTACATAACCATGTGAAGCAACACTGTTAAGGAGATGGGACACTAATTGGCTATTTGTGTGAGATGGAAAAAGTTTGATGGCAAAAAATGTGTGCAGTTATAGTCTTTTTGTTTGATAAAGATTTCAACTTTTAAGTACTTATCTAATATAAATAAAATCAAGTAGATAACAAAACTAACCAGAATACCCTATAGCTGGACCTTATGTGATCAACAACCCAAAGGGCTTAATGTCTGATCACTCAAAGTCATAACACACAAACAGGTAAAAAAAAGAGTCCCAGAGAAATTGACCCCCATTCCAACCAAACAGCTAACATTTAATTTCAAATGATCATTATCTTTAATGTGGCCATTACATTTTCAGTAGCCTAGAAATGACACGTGGGCTTACATGAAAAGGTGAATAATATTAATAAGATCATCAGTAGGCCTATTAATTAAGTTTGCCACAATGTCATGGGCATGGTCACACATGCATTTCTGCTAATATCTGTTCCTTACAGATCAGTAAACAAGACAACAAGATCAGTAAACAAGACAGCAAAACAAATGTTATCTGTTATTGAATGGCCTATAGACGCTTCTAGAGTCTATTCTGCCATTACAACACAAAACCTTGAAAGCCATTAACCAATTGTAAGAATTGTAAGAAAATGAATGTTTCTTAGAGACTTTCTTGAGAAACATCAGTGTTTCCCATACATTGACTTATTTGTGGCGGCCCACCACAGTATCAACATTGACCACCACACAATGAGTTTCCTGGTTGTACTAAATTGTGCTTACATCTGGTTAGAATCATAACCACACTGCACTAATTTGTTAAAAAACTGTTGCATTCAAGTTAATTCTGCAAACCTATACCACCACAAATATAATTAAATTCTGTGGGAAACACTGAACATTATTTTTCTTTCTAGAGACATTAGCTTGAGTCTCTCACGAATGAAAAATAATTTGCTGAATTCCTATAATAAAGTAATCTGCTCAGAAATGTTAACAATTTCATACTGCAGTCTGCCTGCGTTTGCATTTGGAATGAGAGGGGTCCATACCGCAGAAAACAATGTTTTCAAAAGCACAATGAGGGAAAACAGTCACACAAAGTCAAGTGCAACGTTGCTGGTGAATGCCATGATTCAAATTAGCTCCGAACAAAACCTCGTTTGTCTGATTATTGTCCACCCTAATCTCAGAATGAAGCAAAAAAATACATTCATTATGGGCGGAAATCTCATTGTTTTAGCGAACAGCCCTAATTTAACCTTTTGCCAGACTAGGCAATGCCAACGCCGGGGAGAGATGGGGAATTTTGCGTCACGTTTCAACAGGTGATCACAAGACCTGCTGCGTTCTTTGGTTTGTACGATTCAACGAAGGCACTGTGACTGAACAGTAAACAGTCATTCCTCCACATTAACATTTCTCGCTGTAGTCTTCGTGTGATGGTGCAAAATAGGCTACATCATACAATAATCCGTCGCAGATATGCTCTTATGAGAGACGGACAGGTGAGACTGCAGTAGGCTACAGTCCTCTGATGTCAGATTCCTATAGGTCGAACGCACTTACCTCGATCCATTTCTGCGCTTCGCGGAAGGCCGCCTCCGGTGCTGGTTCGGTGTGAGGCTGATGCAGTTGGAGGTGTCGTCCTGCATCCGAGCCAGGGCTGGCCATTTGAAAAGCCGTTCGGAGCTTGAATGAATCAGCAACACAGAAATAACACAGTGTTGGACGGATAGCCCACACACCTCTAACGTGGAAAGCCGAGTAGCTGGATTAGCGAAACTTGTTTAGTAGTTTGTCTCGCCGTGTCTGACTCGTTCCCCTCTCCCCTGCCTCTCCCAGCGCTTTGTGGTAGTGTTTCCTTGCCGCAGACCTGTGCTGCTCTTGCAGATGAGACGCCCCCCTGTTTCTCAACCGCAGGGACCGTGACTGCCTCCGACCTGCATTAGGAATCGAACCAATAGCTAAAAATACATGCAAAAGCGGAGCGACTCCAGCGGCCAATAAGAGAAGAGCAGCCCGTCCCACATCCTCCGCTCACGGTGAAGCACTCTCCTCTGAGGAGCACTGGCTGCACAGCAGTTTGATGCAACCTTAAAACATGTTCAACAGAATACTACAATGTTATGCAAACAAAACTAAACCAAAGATGTTAAAATAAACGTTATGACTGAACAAAAGAATAGAATGAAGAATCTAATTTAGCCGTTATAGCCTAATTGTGTTCTCTATATGCACTTCAAATGGGCTATTAAACATTATAAACATTTTTGTAAACAGTGCTCGATTCCTAATGCAGGTCGGCAGTAGTGAGGATCCCTGTGGTTTCGAAACAGGAGGTGTCTCATTGCTCTTCTTCAATACACACATCAACAATGTTTCTCTCAGTGCCTTTTTCCTCATAATATATATAAAAAAATGGCATTTCCTGCATATCAACAGCAAATAATTCCTCCTAAACAGTAGTTTTAGTTCTAGTAGTAGCACGAACGAGTAGTTATTTTTGTAGTCATCCACCTATGGAACATTGCATTGAAGACGAAGAAGAGTGTGTTTCACGGATTGGGATAAATGCAGAGACTAGATTTCCCTCACGGGATCAAAAGAGTATATATACTTATACTTATACTTACTATACCCACAGTACAGTGTAGATGACAGAGGTTTTTCTGATGCTGAGGCAGTTTTGTCTGAAGATGACAGCGGTTTTTCTGACGCTGAGGCAGTTTTGTCTGAAGATGACAGGTTTTTCTGATGCTGAAGCAGTTTTGTCTGAAGATGACAGCGGTTTTTCTGATGCTGAGACAGTTTTGTCTGAAGATGACAGGTTTTTCTGATGCTGAAGCAGTTTTGTCTGAAGATGACAGAGGTTTTTCTGAGTCTGAGATCTGAAGATGTATGGTATGAAAATGAACACCATACCACAGCCCTCACTCTGCACAGTGCAGAAGTCCTGGTCAACGCTCATGTTACATCCCGTCTTGACTTCTGCAAACCATCCTGTCTGCATGCCAAATAAGCTACTCTTTCATCTCCAATTAATCCAAACCTCTGCAGCAAGGATCATCACACGTTCCAAATCTATAAGCCATGTGACACCTGTCCTTATCAGCTTCATCTGATTTCCACATTTCAAAACCAATTTCAAATTCTGCAACTTAAGTGCCTTGCTCAAGGGCACAACGGTGGAAGCCAGGAATTGAACCGACAACTTTCAGGCTATCGCACACTAGCCCAGTTCCTTAACCACTACACTACCACCGCCCCGCGCTCAGGGAGCAGTGAGGGATTAGGTGCCTTGCTCAAGGGCACTTCAGCCGCGGCCCACTGGTCGGGGCTCGAACCGGCAACCCTCCGGTTACAAGTCCAGAGTGCTAACCAGTGGGCCACGGCTGCGAACTACACGAACTACACCCCCACCCACTGCTGTAGTTCAGCAGGTCTACTCACAATACCTACATGTTCTACCAAATTCTGCTGCTCACATAAGGCCCTACATAATCACACTCCTGCTTACCCAACTGACCTGCTGGAGAACTACACCCCCACCCACTCACTGCCCTCCTCAGCAGGCCTACTCACAATACCTACATGAACCTCAACACCTCTGGAATTCTCTTCCCCTTAACATCAATGGGAATCTATTGAGGACTTCAAGTCATCTGAAAACTCTGGTCAGTGTAGCACAGTTTAAATCATTAGCTGTGAATATGATATTAGGCCAACTGTTTTATGTTTTTATGATTTGTATTTGTATGTTTATATTTGTGAAGCAACCTTAGACAAATAGTCTAAAATGTCTAATTTTCTGTCACTGCCTGCATGGATGTTTGAAGCTGGAGCATAGTCATACGAGTCCAAAAAGATAGATCTGATCAACCTGAATGGAAATAAATTAGTTTAATCTGTTTTGTGAATTAAATTGACATAGGCCTACTCATCTCCTTGCAAACATGACGTAAATATGTGCCATATCCAAATAACAGTGAAAACTGTCATGAATTACTTTGAAAAATCTTTAAAACATTGACTGCACTCATTTACACATGGCCCATAGCAGAACTGTGTATCTTCCCTTATTTATTTATTTATTCAATCATGTATTAATGTATTTGTTGCATTTCATGTGTTTTAAAGGGAAAGTCAGGTCATGACTTTCATGTGAGATGCAGCCTTGTCTACCGCCCCCTGCTGTTCACGAGTTCTGCTTGCGTGTGTATAAGTCCTAAATTAAAATGAAATTTGATTTAATTATATAGCCTTTACATAACTATTCGTCTATATTTCAGCACTGATTGTTATAATAGTAGCCTATACTCGTATGGACATTCACTGCCGACCACAGAATAACAGTAGGCCTAAGATGAAAATTTAAAAGCGATTTAGCCCTTGACATAAGGCTGCCTTTATTAGTGTCGCTACGCCTTTAAGGTTTCTAGGATACACAACACATGCTCCTTTACACTTCCGCGATTCATTCAAGGAAGAAGAAAAGCCTCCCAAACAAAGCTGAGTTAGCGATTTAGAGGTGCTGATCTCAGAAGAGTGTCTAGAGCGCACACTTTCAGGGCTAGTTGTATGTTTCCCGATACGCATCTGTGAAGCAGGCGCCTGTTCTTGACAGTTGTCATATGTCCGTGGCACATAACGCTACAGCCAAACTCCTCCTGACATGCACAGCACAGACTGACTCCAAACAGGCCAGGCTACACATACAGCCGAGAATCTCTTGGTTAGATTATTATGCTAACGTGTTTCATGTAAAGGTTTTCCGACATATGACAAGATTACTGGGCCCTACTCCACCAAGCCCTATCTGCAGCACTTTAGGCCTATAAAGTGGTAAGTAGGTAGGCTACTAGAGATTGTTTTTGTATTCTGCAGTTTATGGTAGCGTACATAGGCTAGACTAGTAAAATGGTAACCTATTCTGAATACCTATAACGGTAACAGGTAGCCTAACAGATGGCAGCAGGTTTATTGCATATTTCTAGGCTTATGTGCTAATGAACATTAGTTAGGCTATTCTATTAGATTGTCCACATGAAGTCAGAGTCAAAGATCTGAGACTGATAATGTCCTAAATCGATGATTTTAAATAGGCCACCCGAAATATTATCAAGGGGAACTGTAAATAATGCAAGTATTTGATTTAATGTGGTTAGAAAATAGTGTGGTTTCGTCCAGTAGATGGCGCCATAACTCTTATTTCATGCTACCTTTTTCTCAAAAGATCTCTCTGGACTTGCATACAGTTTGAATCCTAGATTATCCTGAGAGACTTTTTAAACTAAACTAAAGCAATTGTAAGCCTTACAACAATGAACTTCCTTATGCTACTGATAATTAAATAATTCATAGATTTCATAAACCAAATAAGCTACAGACTTATTGAAAACCCTTGTAAAGTTGTGTTTGTGATGCCTAACCCCCTACACCTGTTGCCTTTCAGCTTTCCCACCAAATCACCTGTGATAATGTCCCTCCTTGTTGTCTCGCTGCCCATGGTTGTCATAGTGACAGTTCGTTATGGTGCGGATTTGTTAGCTTTCTGCCGACAGCTGTTCAACCAGGCTGTGAAGCTCACGCGTGGTCACCCGACAGTGAGCATAGACAAGACCCATGCCTTTGTTTTCTCCAACTGCACCCATGGCCAAGTTGACAGCGTGCTGGAGACTTTCCACCTGTACAGCGACTCACACCCGTCTCTGTGCATTGGCCAAGAGAAAGGTGAGACCAGAATGACTGTGGGTCTGACTGGAATTGTCACAGAATTCTATCCTATTTGTTACACATATGGCATGATCGACAAATCATTCACATTTGAAAAGAACACACATGTACACAGTCAATGAAAGAGAGGGGGGGGGGGCATAACCTTTAATCTTTTGAAATCCCTAGGCCAACCATCTTAGGTATACTTAAGTACTACTTGTAGTAGCCTACTACTATTACATGGTATAAAGACGGGACAAAGACCAATAGACACGACTTAAGAGAGACACTGCAGCCTCGTCCATCTTAAATCTACTACACATCAGTACTCAGCATATCTTGTCTAGACTTGTTAATATGATCTGACTATGTTAGATTAACAGTTTAGTGTCACGTAATCTGCACATGTAGCATGTGCCATGAAGTTGTGATATAGTTAGATAATGCTCTCAAATCTGCACTACATATACATGTGCCTTGATATGCTCACACTCATACAGTGCGTGCACACACCTTTACAAGTTAGTGGATAGTGACATCTTGAGGCAGTGAAGGGGACTTGTCAAAAGCCATTACATACGCCATTAAAAAGCAACTTGCAGGTTGGAAACACTATAAAGCATAGTGCAGATAAATTATGAAGGAACTAGGTTCTCAGAAAGAAAAAAAAATGATAACTACGCCAGAAACAACATATTCTAGTAAAATTGTGACAAAAAAACTTCCTCATCTATAAACCACTGCCCGGAAGTGAGGTAACAGAGGGCAAACAGATCAAGTTCAGTGGATGGTGTAATGGATCCTGACGCAGACTCAGAGGAGATTGCAAACAACGAAAATGCATTTGAGAGGTAGAGTTGTGAGAACCAGGGACTCCGTGATAACGGTGGCTAAGCATGTCCTGACAGGATGCAATGCAAGCAGACATTAGCGATAAAATCTGTTTCATTACATTGTTTTCAATTGGAGTATCCTGACTGAGAGCAGCGCGATGCAATTTTTGTTTTGAGTTTTGTCTTTTGTCGGACGCCCCATTTCTAATTGCGCTCTGTCGCTCGTGTTGCTCTGCTATTTTGAATGAGAATGTTGCAATAGAAGGGCATAAATAACGGATTTAGTGTAGACAGACATAGCCTACAAGACAGTCACTCGCTGGGATCTTATTAGGACTATGACTAACGCTGTGTCTGCTGTGTCTGCATCAATGACATTATCTTGATATCCTTTAATAAATCTGCTGTAGCAATCGTACTTTCAACGTTGCTGCTGATGAAACAGCCATGTGGAATATTCACAATATTTTGTGACAATTGGGCAACATGGTAAATAACAAGAAACTGTTTGACGGCCCATATTTATTCTGTCACGAACTTTTGGCGGAAAAGTTTCAAAGTTATTCATGAGGGAAAGAAGAAGGTAGGCTACACTTTTGGAAGAGGAAGACAGAAACACGTAAGATAGCAGTAGCTACATAAGTGGCAGTATAGCTTAGTGATAGGGTTAGGCTACTATGGACACATTCACAGAAGGAACATTTAGAACTTTGCTAAAGTCATTATTAAAGGAACCGTATGTAAGAAATGTATTTCAATTAATCATAAAATGGCCCTGATAAGTCACTAGACATTAAGAAATCATGTTCATTTCAAATACTTTTATCACTGACAACAGTAGTCCGGCCAGGATATTGTCATTTAAAAAGTTGCAGCCCTCAACTGATGTTGATGTTGGGTTTTGTCATGTCATGTTGTGTTTTGGCCTGATGCGCCACCCTCCACCTATCTAGTAATCACAAAGTCAGTAGTGTTTCGGCATCCGGTTTGGCAACCTCGAGTCAGGGGGGAGGGGGAGGGGATACACCTCTCTACAGTAATTTGAAAGTGGTTGCAGTACCAGTTTTGGCCACAATCTTACATATGGTTCCTTTAATCAGAATATGCCATGTGACATGTAAGCTAAACAGGAATATGTACGGAATATTTTCTTAACAACTCATGTAAACACCATATTCGCAATATTGTCTTTTTCTGAATAAGATCAATTACTTGTGTAATAATAATGTCCATGTACACGTTGTGACACATGAGGCGGTAAAGTCCCCTCTTTAGGCTACATGCACAAAACGCACCCAAGCACGAAAACCCTTGCTTTCTTATTGAAATGATGGACGCAATGTCCTTACAGGCTGGAAGTCAGCACAAACATAATAATTAACCACTATGACTTTCCAAAAAAAGAACTCTCTCTCTCACCACTGTCTGAGCACTACTATCTACACCACAATGAGGGCAAAGCGCAAGCTTCAGTCTACCTCCACCTACGTAATATGACGTGTTTGTGGGCTGGAGAGGCATATTTAGGAGGCTACTTCAGATGGGCACACTTTCTTCTGAATAACTGTCCAGAAGTTCTTTTAAGGTTTTTAAAAAGACATTTTCAGACAAGATGAAGTATAATTTCAGTTTTGAAATCAACCTGCAAATTGCTCTTTAACTTGAAACAGGAAGTACTACAGACATATTATAGAATAATGCCACTGTTCCAGGAAGGTACAGAAAATAAATGTATGGCCTTATGGCGGTGATGATCATTGTGTTATATTTGCAGCCATTTCTGTGATAAGTAGAATCACTAGCATCACAATTGGTATAATCGGCGATACCTTCTGTGACTTCCAGGTGAGTTTCTGGACGAGGTTGTGAGTAATGCTGCCCCAAGGCTGGTGCTGGAGCTAGGGATGCATTGTGGGTACTCGTCGGTGCGCATCCTGCGTCTGCTAGGCCCTGCTGGCAGGCTTCTTGCTGTAGAGCAGGATCCTGAGACGGCCGATAAAGGGGAAGAAATCATCCTAGTGGCTGGCTTCAAACACCCACAGGTGCGTTGTCAAGGGAACACCATGTCTGGGCCCTGAGGGAGCTAATGGCCTTATGGGGTTATTTGCATTATCCAATAACATGAATCACTTCTTGAACAATATGCTGTATATAGATACAAGCTGCAATTTTCCCTCCATGCATTACCTTTAAAAGATATGCCATTTTTATGGCATATGAAATTTACTGAAATCTTAGTGCCTCCTGTTCGGTAACTTTTGAAGAATGCTATTTTAACAATCAACACTTACATTAAAAAAAAAAAAAAAAAAAAACAGGTCTGAGATCTATTACAGAAAATGTATTGAAGAAATCTCAGCTGAATAATATCAAACAAAAGCACTGATGGCTCACTCCTCTACTTCCTGATTCTCTCTTATAGTTCCAGGTGTTGACATGTCCCTCAGCAGTGGCCATTGCTGGGCTACAGGCCCACATGGGTGACGCCCAGGGCCTAGATCTGATTCTGATGGACCACGACGTGGAGCAGTACCTACCAGACCTGCTGGCCCTGGAGAAGTGGGGTGTCCTTTCCCCGGGCTGTGTGCTTCTGGTCAACGGCATCTTCTGCACGGAGGCAAGACCCTTCCTGGAGCACATCCAGGCCCGGCCACTGTGCTACACCCAGCGCAGGCAGCTACAGGGGCTGATGGAACTGACCTGGAACAGGGCATCGGACGTGTGTTAGAGGGATGAGAGGCGGGAACAGGGCATCGGACGTGTGTTAGAGGCATTAGAGGCATTAGTGGCTGGATGAATTCCTGGACTCTACTGATGCTCCAGACTGCTTATGGGCGCTGCTGCTGCTCGTGTGCGCTGCAATAAAGTGATAAGATGCTCTAAAGCAAAAAAGTATTATGAAACTGAGGTTTTATTTTTCGCCAACACTGAGGTTTGTTTGCCAGTTCCTACATGACTGCTGCTGTATTAGTTTTAGTACAGATGTGTAGAAATTATTTGATGTGGGTATCTACTCCTGAGCCACTGAGTGCATGCTGTCATTAAAGTGGAATGACCTTAATGAACTGAAACAAACTGAATTGTTTTGATTTATCAAAATATGATACAAAAACATGCTGTCTGCTTGATCTCCCTGTCTGTCTGTTTGGTATCTTGTGTTATGGTGCATTCATGGCACTTGGGAATGACAAGGACCGCCCCCGTGGCTACTTTGTTTTTCCCACAGCAAGTGTTCATGTGCTTTGCCATCGGAATGTGTGACAAACACGGAGACCACAACAAAGGTTAAAGCATACACTCACTAATCCTAAATAAACAACTGTATATGCTTAAAATATAGTGTAAGACGCTTGTGAAAGAAAGATATGCAGCTTTCAAGTGACAAAAACGGCAAATTCCCGAGTTCACATTACTGTTGGACATGAAAGGCCACAACGTGAAGAAAAAGTGATGACGATCCCCTAACTGGGCAATTCTGTTAGCAAAATCTAGCCCCAGTTTCTGACCTCACACATTACGTGACGTGAATGATGCGGAATGATGACGTTTTTTACTGGGAAAAAGGTTTTTCCGATGCCCATGAACGCTAGGTTAGCCCAGTTAGGGGCTCGTCATCACTTTTGTCGTCACGTTGTAGTTCGTTTGTAGTCCATGTGGCCTTTCATGTCCAACAGTTTTAATGTGAACTTGGGAATTTGCCGTTTTTGTCACTTGAAAGCTGCATATCTTTCTTTCACGAGCATCCTACACTATATTTTAAGCAAATACAGTTGTTTGTTTAGGATTAGTGAGTTTATGTTTTAACCTTTGTTGTGGCATCCGTGTTTGTCACACATTCCGATGGCAAAGCACATGAACACTTGCTGTCGGAAAAACAAAGTAGCCATGGGGGCGGTCCTTGTCATTCCGAGGTGCTCTGAATGCACCATTTTACACAAGCTTACGTCACAGACCACTTGGAGGTGCAAACAGTTTTGGTTTTGGTTAATTTGACCATCAGTTAACTTCGAAACAGACACCTTACTTTGGATAGACAATAACAGTATATCATAGGGGTGATTAACGTCAAAAAAATCTAGACTGGATATCCTAACTTAACATTTGGCACCTCCGATATGTTTTTAGTGTTATAAAGATGTTAAACAGCCCGTTATAGTTAGGCTACCAAATTGATAGCCAAGGAGCCTAAAGTGACATTTTTATTTTTCTGACTTCGTCGTCTACCTTTAACCTGCATTATCAAATCCGTTTTACAGAATGGTGCTACCATCTACCTTCATGCAGTGAGTGGCATTTTTATTTTTTACTACTACATTACCTGCATGCACAAGCTCTGAATTACAAAGGACTTTTTAAGTGTGATTTTCAGTACTTGACTGCGCATTCAGGTTCACTTGCATAGCAAGTGCACTGTTATGTTAGTAAGCATGTACCAGTCTGATCTCATCTCCCTCAAACAGATGATTCCACCTGGCCTGTGATTGCTGCACATTTCTGCAATGGAAGTCGTCAGTCTCCCATTAACATTAAGGCTAGTCTCAAACTCAAACAGATGACGCCCTTTCTACAGAAATTCACCTTCACTGGCTTCAATGACAAAGCTGCCATGTCTAAGATAAAGAACACAGGCAAAACTGGTAATATGACAACAAATATGAGAAAATATAATCTCCTCGGGTGGGAGATGGGTCCTCTTACTGTCTGTCTGTCTGTCTGTCTCTCTCTCTCTCTCTCTCTCAGTGAAGGTTGAGTTTAAAGCGGGGACACTAAAAGTGAGTGGAGGTGGCCTTTCTACTGCCTACGACAGCTTGCAGTTCCATTTGCACTGGGGGAATCTCAGTAGCCCAGGCTCTGAGCACACTGTGGATGGCAAGCGTTACCCCATGGAGGGTACTGCTGCCCTCATTCAGATTTATTTCCCTTTTGCTGTGACTGATGAAGAGATGGTATATGGGCGCCTGGTGAACACACTCCTGTTTCTTCAGCTGTGTGAAGCAGCCCATTGAACTGCATATTTTACCTATATTGAATATTTTTTATTATATAAAACATATATTATAGCATTCCCTAATCATTCCTTAGTCACTGTTTACAATATTCCCTGATCATTCCTTAGTCACTGTTTACAAGATTCCCTAATCATTCCTTAGATTCCCTAATCATTCCTTAGTCACTGTTTACAATATTTTGTTGTAACACCATGGACTGCGTATCAAATGCGCATTCTATGTATTGATGTGATTTCCCTCAAAGACCGTCAACATGCACATCCAAGTCATTGAAGTTTCAAAGAATATTCAATTAAGTGTAGTCTTACACAGCTCTAATACCATGTTTTTTTTTCTGTTCCAGTTGCACATTGTCAATGCCAAAAGTATATATAATGGCAATATGGCTAAGATTCTACAGGAAAGTGAAGGTCTGGCTGCTCTTGGCTTCTTCATTGAGGTATTGAGTGCTGTTTTGCTGTAACTCCTCCTGAAACAGTATGAGGTATATCGGTATGAGGTGTGTTTAAAATAGGGGAGGCCTTGAATTGAGAAGGCCCCATCTCTGTTGTGTTTTGCCACAGGTTGAGTCGGGCACAACGGACCAGCCGGCAAGCTGGAGGAATCTGACCGCTCACCTGTCCAGCATCACAGAAAAGGGTGTGCTGCCGCTATCTCAGATCTGACCATGTATCGGTGTGCTTTCATGTTTGGCTCCAATGAAATAAGCCTGGCCTAGAATATACGGATGCGCTGTTTTTCATTTTGAAAATCCAACCTCCATTTAATGGACTCTGTTGTTTCATGTCCATTGTCAACTCTAATGTCATGGATTTAATATATATATATTATTGGATTTGTATTTTATTTATTTTAAACTGACTTCTACTCTATGTCCAGGCCAATATGCTGACATCACTGGCATCTCCATGGATGACCTAACAAGTGGAACACGCCCACCTGCAACGAGGCTGTGCTATGGACCGTCTTCAAACATCAAAGTCAGCAAGAATTTGGTACGTTTGCATTATCCTGCCCATGTGATTTAATTTAGTCGGTGTGTTTAATTTAGTCAGTGTGCTTGATTTAGTCAGTGTGTTAGTCAGTGTGCTTAATTTAGTCAGTGGGTTTTTTTCTGGAGAATGTTTTTTAAAAGCAAATGGGCCAGAGGGGCTCATGGGTTCTTGTTGATGCCTGCAGGTAGATACATGCAGAGTGAGCATGGCTTACAAATGGTAATGTGTAATCTAAAGATTGTTTGAATCATCCCTAATGCCTTTACGTTTCAAATTGACCTCAGGTAAATTATGTTTATCAAACATTTCCCTGAAGTCAACAAACAAAAAAAGTTGCATTAATAATTGGGACCACAAATTGCAATATCATATGCTGTGAACAGTATTTTATAAATGATTGGGTTTATCTTTAACATCCCTGAATTTCAGATTGACCTCTTCAGCACCACTGTGCGAGTTGGAAACAGCAGCTCACCGTTCATGACCAACGTATACCGCAGTGTGCAGTCCCTCAATGGCAGATAAGACTGGTCACTTCTACTCGGTGGCCAGTTATGACCTACAGAGGGCCGCTGGACCTCCGTTAGCTCTTCAGGACTATACTAGGTAATACTGTGCATGGAGGAGTGTGTGTCCCCGACCCAGAAAGGAAGACCAGCCGTGTGTAGCGGGGCAATTTAAGTCTATCAAAGGTATTTGCAAACTTACAGTGTGTACAAATGTGAGAATTTAAGTGTGCTTCTGGGTTGCTATAAGCACACTGCCTGTGGGGTAAAATGAGTCAAAGTTTAGGGAATGACCGGGTTCAACTACCCAAATGCATAAAGTTAAATCACATATGTAGAGTTTAATTGGTGGTGCATCCTAGCAATGATTAAGAAACATTACTTGTAGCAATGTGCCATCACAGAAGACTAACAGATGGGGGCGCTACATCCCTAGGGAAGTTTCAACTCCTATGCTTGTAGCCCTATTCTTTGTAGACAGCACTTTTTTTTCCTTTTAGCATATATCACACATTGGTCATTGCAGTATTTAAGTCTATTTAAAATCGTACTTTATATGATTTAATACAATATTTGGTAACTTTTTTTTTTCTAAATGTCTCACAAAAGAATGTCTAAATGGAATCGCAGCGGTGGCTTTGAGAGTTCTTCTCTTCCCTACTCATTTTAATCATGAGGGCACTAAAATATCAAATTGACTTTGCACATCTTTCTCATTGTTTCTAGACATGGCACATACTGTATACACTTCGTTGTCTCTTCCCGATTTTTCTCATAGTTCCAGACGTTGGCATGTTCCTCAGCAGAGGCTGTTGCTGGGATATGGATCCACTTGGATGATACCCAGGACCTGGTTCTGATGGACTATGTGGAACAGTACCTCCTGGTTCTGATGGACTATGATGCAGAGCAGTACCTCCTGGTTCTGATGGACTATGTGGAACAGTACCTCCTGGTTCTGATGGACTATGATGCAGAGCAGTACCTCCTGGTTCTGATGGACTATGATGCAGAGCAGTACCTCCTGGTTCTGATGGACTATGTGGAACAGTACCTCCTGGTTCTGATGGACTATGATGCAGAGCAGTACCTCCTGGTTCTGATGGACTATGTGGAACAGTACCTCCTGGTTCTGATGGACTATGATGCAGAGCAGTACCTCCTGGTTCTGATGGACTATGTGGAACAGTACCTCCTGGTTCTGATGGACTATGATGCAGAGCAGTACCTCCTGGTTCTGATGGACTATGTGGAACAGTACCTCCTGGTTCTGATGGACTATGATGCAGAGCAGTACCTCCTGGTTCTGATGGACTATGTGGAACAGTACCTCCTGGTTCTGATGGCTCTAGAGAGGCCATTCCATTCTGTTATAAACTGCTGCAGTCAGTATGTGCTGCAATAAAGTGACTAGATGCTTTAAAGTGAAAAGCTGTCATATGAAACTGAGGTTTTATGCTTTAAACAGTAAGGGATGAAGCAATGTTTCATGTTTACAATTACTGCAAGCTTTTTTATTTTGTTAAACATTTATGTGGAAATTCTGTGTAATGATTTCAAAATGATTTCTCTGTGCGTTATCTGAATGTGTACTTTAACAAAGTGGAATGACGTTAATGAACTGAAACGAACTGGATTGTTTATCTTGCTTTATTTTATCAAAATGTTATACAAAAATGTTTATTTACAAAGTGCTGTCTGTTTGGGTTATGGAACAATAGCAAATCTCAACAACTTTGCTCATATTGAGAACTCATCTCTTCTCTCGTACATCAGTTACAAATATGTCAAACAGTTCCATATATTTTAATGTTTTGAGACTTGATGAAACTTGAATTCTCAAAATGATGCTGTTAGGGTTTCATTCCTGTTCTGATTGGCATATACCACAAAGGACTCTAGTGCTACCAAGGCAATGGCATCCAAACTATGTAAATTCTAATATGTTGATAACTTACAGGGACAAAATGCCAAATAGTATGTTCACTGACAAAAGTATTTACATTGGACAGAAATCGGTAGGAAAAAACAATCAACATGTGCGTGGGGAAGGGGAAGTAGAGAGTGGTGGCACCATTGTAGTTCTTTTGGCACCTGCAGGGCTCCATTGTAGTTCTTCTGGCATGTCCTCTGGAATGAGACTCGAGAGTGTGAAAGTCAAAGACAAATTAGCATTTCCCTTCTCTAGATTTGTAAAATCAAACATCTAACAAACATGTGAACAGGGGATAACACAAGTGAGCGATTGCTCACAACAGAAGACATTTGCAATTTTGTTGCAAGACAACAAGATTGAGACACCATCATGTGCTGTGAAAAAACATGGTGACATTTTGTCCGTTTGTCCAACATTCTCCAATAATAGTCGCAAAATCACAAGTACATAAGAGTTACATTCTAACACTTGAGGAGGATTCCGACTGAGTGTCCTGTTGTCTTCAGATGGCCTTGACCTGTCCAGGATGTGATGTGGAGGGGGGGGGGTGGTAATGACTGTGGACGTCCGCAGTTATGTCCCTGAAACTCCGGCGAAAGTCGGGGGTGCAGCTCTTCCTGTTTCTGTGGAGTTCAGCGGGTCCACAGCCTCCTTGGCTTCCGCAGCCAAAACAATAGAACCAATTAAAAAACCTTTAAACATAAAGAGTGCTTTCAGAGAAGTACACAACTGAGCAGGTTTGACGACAAGTTATCTCTCTTAATGGCACGACTCTTGAATGTGATTGAATGTAAAAGTATGTCACACTGACCAACTTTTGGGGGACACAAGATTAAATCAGTCTACTAGAAGAATGTCTCCAAGTGGAATCACCATGAAAAGTCATCACTGTTTTAAGCCAGTGGCTTGGACAGTTCTTCCTCTTAACCAGAGGAGTGCATGCTGGGAGCGGCCAGCTTGTCGCTGCCGGCAGGGCGCCGTGCAGATGAGCCTGGGGCGCCCCCTGGTGGTGGGGTGTCTAGGCCGAGGGAGCGGCGGTAGGCAGCGGACAGTCTGTAGAGCATCTCAGCGGAGGGCCGCGGCTGGGCGTCGGCCTTCTGCGTCAGCAGCATCTCGAACAGCGTGCTGACCTCCGACAGCAGGGCTCCGCCCAGCGGGCCCGCCTTCTCCGGCGACTTGCCGAACGTGGAGAAGGAGGAGGGCGAGACCGAGTCGTCGCCGGGCCCGCCCTGCGAGCCACTGCGGCCACGGTCGTCGGGGGACTGCGGCCCGTCGGGGATGAAGACGTTCTCGTGCCAGTCGCCGGCCAGTGGGAGGGAGAGGCGAGCGATCCAGCCAGGGTCCTGCACATCCGCAAACACATCATCTGGTGAAAGAGAGAGGGAGGGAGAGAGAGCGGGTGGTCAGACTAAGGGGGTGTATAACGCGCAGTGCTCAGTAATAATCCTGCGCCCTTTTTCATCTGTTTGAAGATAGAGAGGAGAGTGCAAGACTGACATTTAGCCCAGTGTGAGTACAGGGAGAATTTATATATCCACTGGGAATCTACTGGCGAGGTCAGTTTGGTTTGGTTTGGTTTGGTTAACGTCTCATTATGAGCTATGTTTGGTTATGGACACAACTCACATTTAACATTTTCATTGCATATGAACTTATATGTCTCGGCAAGACTTCATGCGACAGATGCAGGGTTCAGATAATAAACTGAAGGTAGAGATTTCCTCCAAATCCTATTTGAACCCTGGGTTCTGCATGTCTCCTGTCCTGTCTGAGAGGGTCTTTGGCAAACACAAAAACATCATGCTTTTCATTGGGATCAAAATGAGGAGTTGTTTGTGGCTCAGAAAACAGGATGGGAGGAAACGGCAGGAAGAGAAGCGCGTTTATCTTTATTTAGTGAGGAGGCATTTCCTGTGGCCGTTTCTCTGCTTGGACACGATGGAACCTGGAGCGCATGGTCAGACTCTAAAATGACACAGGCTTGTGCTTTGGATCACGGACGACAACAGAGTTGGACCACTGCTCGCTCTATCCAGGGACAGCCAGCGCACAGCCAGCAATCGCACAATTCTCTGTGGTTGTCGAAAACAAGGCTGCTTGATTGTCTTAAAAGGAAGAGGTGCAGATTTGAGCCACTTTAACGCAGTAGTAAGACTTTTTGAGCTACAGAACTATATAAAACAACAGGTGTTTGTTTTTAATATGACAGCATCATCAAAATGAATTCCAAGATAATACTAGAAGTAGTTGCTCATTGAAATATCAAATAGTGCTACCAAACATTGCTTTAAACATTGCAGTGTCTTAACATGCCTGAACTTTAGCATCACAATGGCTATCACATGCATGGCTATCATTTTAGCATTGCAATGGCTATCACATGCCAGGGGAAGGCATGCAGTGGAGAGGTTGTACGGAGGAGATACTAATGCACCATGACGGACTTCTTAACCCAATGAATGGCAGCCAAAATCATTTCATTAAATCCAAGTAGCTAAAGAATGCAGCCAGGTCCAGCTGTGTGTTGTGGTGGCCCCGTTGCCTGCTACTAAGTAGTGTGTGTGTGTGTGTGTGTGATTTGGTGTGTCTACTCAGTTGAATGAGTTTCCCCTGATTCCAAGAAGACCCCCTCCCCTTTAACTGGATTCTCCTCGGACAGATCTAATTAGTCTCCAGGCCCACTGAAATACTGCCTACTGGCCTTGTGCTCAACTGTAATCTTATAGCCCTTGCCCAAAGCCTTGACAGGATGGATACACACACACACGTGCACATACACACACACACAGACACACACAGACACGCGTGCACACACACACACACACACACACACATGCAAACACACACACATGCAGACACACTCATGCACACACACACACACATGCAGACACACTCATGCACACACACACGCACACACACAGAGACACATGTGCGCGCACAGACACACGTGTTCACCAGACCCCACAAAAAACCACAGTCCCCTCTTTCATGTGAATGCCAGCAGCACCCCTACACCCGCCTCCCTCCACACAGACCTTGAGGAGGAGGGCAGCCCTCATTAGAAAGCCAAACACACTTCCCCATCTACACACACACACACACACACACACACACACACACACACACACACACACACACACACACACACCCAGAGGCACACACGCAAATCCCTCACACCAATCCTCAGCGGCCTGTTGTGAGGGCCAAAACCCCTATTACAGATAAGCATCAGGGTCAGAGAGTAGCCCGAAGGTGTTTATTTTTCAACAGGAGCCCTAAGCTGTGCCTCTCAGAGAGAGAGCGGGAGAGCGCTTGAGAGCTGAGATTCCTGCGGCCCGCGCTCCACTCGTGAGTCACCATGGCGAGCCACGGCCGCAGCCACTAGCCGAGGCAATCTGGAGCCGCCTCTCAAGCGGGCCGCTTTCATCTTGTGACATCGCCACACTGAGACCTCAAAAGAGCACAGAGACTTGAGAATCAGCGCTTCACCAGAGGGAAATAAAGAAAGAACGAAAGAAAGCAAGAAAGAAAGAAGGAAATAAAGAAAGAAAGAAAGAAAGAAAGAAGGAAAATGCAATGAGAACATGGGTGTTAGACAAAGGAGAGATGGCACACACACACACAGACACACACACACACACACACACACACACACACAGAAGGCAGCTGTGTTTGAGTGCGGAGGCGAGGGGGCAGTCAGTGATCAAACGTGCCCACAGCCCACATCACAGACGACAGACTGGCCAGCTCCACACCTCCCCGCAGCAGAGTTCAAGTGCAGCCATGTTAGAGCCCCCTCTCTCTCCTCCTACCATGCCCTCCCTCCATCTCTCCCTCCCTCTCTCCATCTTTTCATCTTCCTTACTTCACACATACACGGCCGTTTCTTCTGTGTGTTTTAACAGGTGGGAGCACTTATCTTTTGTCACGTGCAACATTGTTTTCTTTTAATGTGTGACTTTTCTCTCGATCTTTAGTTTATAGATAAAAAGCAAACACAAAAGCCCATAAATAAATCCTTTCTGTGTCTTTTTCTCTGATGTCTGGATGATTTGCCTGGTTTCCTCTGTTTTTATGCTGACCTGAGGTCTCTTGGTCTCTTCTGTCTCTAAAGTCCAGTCCATCTCAGTGTTCTGTCCATCTCAGTGTTCTCATCTCAGTGTTCTGTCCATCTCAGTGTTCTCATCTCAGTGTTCTGTCCATCTCAGTGTTCTCATCTCAGTGTTCTGTCCATCTCAGTGTTCTGTCCATGTCAGTGTTCTGTCCATCTCAGTGTTCTGTCGACTGTTTCTCCTTTCTCCTTTTATCCCACTCTCAATCTACCTCACCTCCTGTACCCCCCCCCCCCCCCCCCCCCACCACCACCACCACACACACACACACACACACACCACCACCTTGTCTGCTGCTGCCTGCCTGCTGCTCATTAAAAGTTCATTAGAGAGGGGAGAACCTGGCGGGCGGACTCATTACTCTCTCAAAAAACAATTTGGGTCTTATTGGAACCAGAGGGACCTGCGTCTAGCACCTCCAGCACCTCCAGCAGGGCCCCATGTGTCAGGCAAGGTGGCTGATGGGAAGATGGGGGGGGGGGGGGGGGGGGGGCGGTGTTCCAACCACACAACCACATCAACAGCAGCCCAATCACTGCACCCACATTAAAGTCAATAATGTGATTATCTCAGTGGTTTAAG
>NC_055976.1:21674533-21689533 GCF_018492685.1 Alosa sapidissima | reverse complement strand
TTTTTTTTTAAAAACTTTACAGGTTTTTTTTTCTTTCACGTTATGGGCAAAAGTAATGGCTGTAGCATTTTTTTACCTTTCCTTTTGTGCGTGTGTGTGTGTTTCTGTGAGTGTGTGTGTGTGTGTGTGTGTGTGTGTGTGTGTGTGTGTGTGTTGGTGTCCTGTGTCCTTACCGGCCGGTGCGGTGAGAGTACTTGTTCCCTCGGAAGTTTGGTCTGGGCTGGAACTGTCCCTGATGGAGGAGCGAGAGCAACTGAGAGACCTGCTGCAGAGAGAGAGAGAGAGAAAGAGAGAGAGAGAGAGACAGAGAGAGAGACAGAGAGAGAGAGAGAAAGAAAGACAGAGAGAGAGACAAGAAGAGAGGGAGAGAGAGAGAAGAAGAGAGGGAGGGAGAGAAAGAGACACAGAGAGAGAGTCAGTCAGACGGGTGCAGTTTTACTGGTGTTCCTGCCTTAGCAATGACTACAAATACACTGGTGTTGTGACAAAGACGAAATGGTATCAGAGAGAGAAAAATCAGAAGGAGCCAGTAGGGTATATAGGACAGGAGAGCATGTCTCTTTACTGGACACAGTAGGGTATAGAGGACAGGAGAGCATGTCTCTTTACTGGACACAGTAGGGTAGGAGAGCATGTCTCTTTACTGGACACAGAGCAGCTGTCTGTTTACAGGAGGCTGTTAGGTTTAAAAGATGATCTTGGAATGCCAGTGAAGCAGGTCATGAGACAGAGATATGATTTAGAGAGGCAGCCGCTCACACCTGCAGACTTTTGGATGTTGTTATTTGTTTACGGGCTACTTAAATACCAATAGCTTCATAAAGAAACACTTTAGAAACACACAGGCAACATTTAGCAGAAACATTTTTTGCAAAACCAGGTTCTTGGTGGGTAAAATTGCTACAAAAGAAATGGCCATATTTCCTTGAAAGGGATTGTGTATGCACCTTTTATTCTGTACAGAATCCTCAGAGAGAAGAAGAGAAGAAGAAAAGATTCTAAAAGGAGTAGACATGTGGTCTGGTCACACACACACACACACACACACACAGTCTCTCACACACACACACACACACACACACACACACACACACACACACACACACACACAGTCTCTCACACACACACACACACACACACACACACACACACACACACAGTCTCACACACACACACACACACACACACACACACACACACACACACACACACACACACACACACACACAATATGGTCTGGTCAATGTCCAAACCCAAAGAATTCTTCTAACCGCCTTTGTGTCCACTACACACGGATTGTGTTTTTTTTTTTTTTTTTGGATTGTGTATGTGTTTTTCCCCCCCCTGTAGACGATATACAGTATAAGGAAATGTCCAGCATGGCACCACCTGACCAGCTTTCCCAGACTTGTATGAGTCTGATTGGGACCAATCATAAGTTGCCGTGAGGCCTTTTGTTTGCTATGGGAGCGGATGCAGGCACTGATGGAGGTATACAGAACCAAGTAGAGAGGAAATGTTGGGGTATTGTGAAGAGTGGCGGTCCAGTGTGGGTGTGTGTGCATGTGTGTGTGTGTGTGTGTGTGTTTGGTGTGTGTGTGTGTGTGTGTGTGTGGTCGAGAGTCAGAAAGGTCCAGAGGAATGGGGGTTGACACAAAGGGAGGTGTGGGGGTGGGGTGGGGTGTGGTGGGCGGTGGGAAGTCATTTTTACGCTGAGGCTATTCTTCTTCAGACGGTTTCCTTCCAGGATGCACCTCTGAAACAGAGCTGCTGCAATATGGAATGAGAGAAAGGAGAGAGAGAGAGAGAGAGAGAGACATAGAGGGAGAGAGAGAGGGAGAGGAACAAAGAAAGAGAGAGAGGGGGAGAGAGAGAAAGACAGAGAGGGAGAAAGAGAGAGGGAGAGTGAGAGAGAGAGGGAGAGGGAGGAGAGGGAGGAGAGGGAGATCCCTGGAGACCCTGTCTGGATGTTGCTCAGAACCAAAGTGCCAACTGGGGCAAGTGGGTGCGGGAGGGGAGCGGGAGGGGTGCGGGAGGGGTGCGGGAGGGGTGCGGGTGGCGAAGGGTCAGAATCCACACTCTTCCTGCCCTTAACTTAACCACCACACTCACGTGAGGCCTGAGACCCTGCCAGGCTCTTTGTTCTCTTCAATGAGCACACACACACATACACACACACATAGACAGACACACACACACACACACAAACATGCACTCACTCTTACTCTAAAACCCATATATACCCAGTTGTAGGCTACACCCCCCCCCCCCTCATCACACACACACACACACATACACACACATACACACTCACACACACACACACACACACACACACAACAGCTGTTTCTTCACAGTCGAAAATGCACACATACACACATCCAAGAAAAAACACACATATGCTATTGTCCAAGCAACAGGGAGGACTCTAAGGTAACTTTCCCAATGCTGCAGTTCTGTTTTTTTCCAATATACTGTATGTTCCGGAATCTTCTTTCCCTTTTTTATACTGTATAGTTTGCAGCACAGTTGATTCAGCTGCATCAGCTCATAGCACCCGCTTCAAGGCCCATTTCTTTCCTAACATAGTTTAACCTTTCTGAGATGACAGATTTAGGCTAACTTCTAGAGGGACTTTCCCCTTAGAGAATAAGCTATACTTATTCAGTTACTTTGTCTTTCTTTTTTCCTTATACTTTTTATCCCCCTCTCTCTCTCGCTCTCTCTCTCTCTCTTTTTCCTTCCTTTATTTCCCCTTTCTCTCTCTCTCTCTCACACAGAGTCCGTCCATGCCTCTTCCTTTAATAAGTCCCTGTTATATGATCTGATTGAGTTATTATTGAGGTCTGGCAGAGATTCTTCCTCTGAGGGCAACTGGGGGGTTTGGGTTACTGTCTGAGAGTCTGGGGTGGCTGAGCAAACTCACTGCTCTAACTCCATCAGCTGTCCCTCCAGGCAGCGCGAGACACACACCAGGCCCAATAACAGACTGCCATGCTGGGCAAGCGCCTGCTCACAGCTCCCTGCTCCCCTCTAACTTTCACAACATCCAGCCAGAACTCGGAGGAAAGTCTCAATGTCTACAGCAAAACATTAAGATCATGCAGATTTCCTACAGCAGTGATGAATAAAGTTATAAGATTTATAAAGAATATATATTATAAGATTTATAAAGAATAATATAATATATTTAATATATACAATATATGATATGATATGATATGATATGATATGATATGATATGATATAATATGATATGATATTATAAGATATTATATGATATAATAAGATATGATATGATATTTTGGGCCACTATCTTTTCTTACCTGTACTTCAGGGGAGGCAGACGACAGCTCAATGGGGCTGTCCCCACCGAAGGCAGCCATGGAGAGGCGCACCAGGTTCCTCAGCATCTGCCTGTGGTCGTCCTCAGCCTGCCTGCTGAGGGAGTCCGTGTTCTTGGGCCTCCTCAGCGTTGCCTGGGATACGGCCGGGGACAGGTTTCCCTTCTGGCCCTCCAGTGTCCCAGAATGCACCTCTGAGTTGGCGTGGTGCCGATTCAGAGTTCCTGCCTGGGAGAGCGAAGAGGTGGTGGAGGAGGAGGGGTTCCGCGCCTTGCGGAGGGTCCGGTATGGCATGCCAGGGGTGTGGGGGGTGGGCCCGTCCAGTTCGATGTTTCCGGGTTTCCGCAAGGTCCTGGTCTGGTTGTGCTGAAACGTCATGTTGGGATCTGGCATTGCGTGGGCCGACCGGGAGGTGGCCGGCGTCCGGCAGAACTGGCCGTCGACGTGGAGCTCCGCGGGAGACGGCGGAGCTCCAGAGGAGAGCGGCTGGGCCTCATCCTCCGGGGGGTCGTCCCTGCGCCCTCTCAGGACTGGCACCAGCTGGATGTCCGTCTTGCGGATGTGCTTCTGGGGCCTGCGCGGGTGGCGCGTGTAGGTCGACTCCGCCTGCCTGCAGTTGTAGGCGTGGTTGTCGCGTTTCTCCTGGCGACAGAAGGTGGTCACCAGGGCGACAGCCAACAGCAGAAGCAGGCAAGAGGCGCCCAGGCAGATGGCCATCAGCATGGTGAAGCTCAGCTGGGCCTTCTGACCAGGGGCTGAGTTCTTCAGGTGATCCAAAAGGTTGATGAAACTGACTTCCAGAGTTGTCCGGGTGACAAGCACTGGGATGCCCATGTCCGACACGGCAATGCCTACTTTAAACGTCTTGCCGATGAGGTCAGTGGCATTGGTGGTGTTCACGTACAGTTGCCCTGTTTTAGTGTCCAGCCAGAACAAGCGAGAAGGGTTCCCGTCAACAATCCGAAAATGGATTTTTCCATTCAGGCCTGAATCTGGATCGTGGGCTTTGATGGTAGTGGCTAAGTAGCCCTGATGTTTACGTGCTGAGGTCCGATTGGTGGGGAGGTAAAGTGGCCTCTCGTTCACCTCGCCCATCTCCGCCACGACCTCCCCTTTCTCTGCATTCACAGGTACACTAACCTTGGCCACACCCCCCTTGGGAGGAGGCTCGTTGATTTCAGGGTAGTTGTCGTTATCATCCTGGAGCTCGATGATTACTGTGGCACTGCTGGTGAGCGGGGGGTGACCGTGATCGATGGCCTGCACAACAAAAGTGTAGATGCGGGACTCCTCAAAGTCCAAAGACTGCTGGACCGTGACCACACCAGTGGTGGGATGGACTGAGAAGGAGAACGAGGGCGTGCTGAGATCATTGGACTCATGAATAGAGTAAGACACCTTGCCACTGAGATCCAAGTCCACATCACTGGCCTCAACGGCGAGAACTTGGAAACCGGCTTTGTTATTTTCCTTGAAGATGGCTCTGTAGTGGGTCTTGGAGAAGACGGGAGCGTTGTCGTTTTCATCCAATACGCGAACAGTTATGTGGCGAAAACAAGACAGCGAGGGCTGCCCATTGTCCCGAGCGAAAAGCGTTAAATTATATTCCATCGTTTTCTCCCGATCCAATGTCCCATTAGTGACAATCATGTAGTTGTCTCCGTGAATATTCTTGAGGCGAAAGTGTCCCGATCCATGTTGAATGTGAGCACGCACCTCACCGTTTTCGCCAGAATCTGCGTCCGAAACCATGACCAGGGCCAGGAACGTCTCGTTAGGCGCTCCCTCGGACACGGTGGCCACTGGCGAATCTGGTGGCGTCCAGGTGACATGTATCCTCGGAGCATTGTCGTTCACGTCTCGTAGCTTGACCTGTAGCTTGCAGTGCGAAGGGATGCCATTAGGCCCTAAGTCCCGGGCCTGGATGTCCACCTCGTACGTGTCCTTCTCCTCATAGTCCAAGGGTCCAACCAGGGTCACGGCCCCAGTTTGGGGGTGCACGCTGAAAATCCTTTGGACGTCCGCTGGGGCATGCTTACTCAGGGAGTACTCGATTTCCCCATTGGCTCCTTCATCGGGGTCTGTGGCACGAAGTTTGATGACCACTGTCCCACGGCTGGTGTCCTCTGGGAGGACCACCGAGGGCGCTCCGTCCTCGAACACCGGACTGTTGTCATTGGAGTCCAAGATGTTGACTGTCACGATGGTCATGCCAGATCTTGGGGGGTTGCCCTTGTCGAAGGCCAAGACTGTGATGTCTATGGAGGACAGCTCCTCCCGGTCCAGCTCTTTGGTTACGATCAGCTCGGCCTGCTTGGTGCCCCCGCTCCCGCTCTTCACATCCAGGGCAAAGTGCTGGCTGACGGACATGGAGTAGGTCTGCAGGCCGTTCGGACCAGCGTCCAGGTCCACGGCCCGCTCCAGCGGGATCCTCATCCCGAGCGCGGCCGTCTCGGAGATCTCCACGTCCTGCCTGAGGCTGGGGAAGGTGGGGCTGTGGTCGTTCAGGTCCATCACCTCCACGCGCACATGCAGGAAGTCCATCACGCCTGCCTTCCTGTAGAGGATGTTGAAGGCGATCTCACAGTGGTCAACGCCGCGGCACAGCTCCTCCCGGTCCAGCCGGCGAAGCGTCGACACCTCACCTCCCCGCGCCGACACGGCGAAGGGCAGGGCTTGTCCGTGCCCTGCGACCTGGAAATCCTCCAGTGACCCCTGCTCCCCTCGCTGACGCAGGTCGTCGACCAGACGGCCCACCTTCGTCCCAGCCTCCTGCTCCTCCAGGACACGGTATGTGATGGTGTGGGGAGTCGAGTCGAAAGACTGGGCCCGACACTCCAAACAAAATACCAGAACCAGAACCAACGCTTGATTGAGAGACTGGGCCAGCATTGTAACTGTGTGGTGTGTGGTGATGCCTTTTCGAGCTAAACTAACCTATAATCTCAAAAGTGCATTCTACGGCTCTGTGGTAATAGAGTGTTGTCGAGTTGTCTCTCTCTGTCTATTTAAGATTTACAGAAACTGCCAGTAATTCAAACACAGGAAAGAAGAGTGATAAACACTTCTACAGGACTCTGAAAAAAACAGTTTTTCTTAACTACTACCAATGCAGTCCAAATAGTTTAAATACATCTAAAAAAGCTACGATGGGTTTTTACTCACTTAACATCCTGTGACCATTGTCATTTTTATTCTAGCAAAAGCCAAAAAGGAACACAACAAAAAACCTTGTCATTCTCAAGTATTACAAAAAAAGACTTTTGTCTAAAAATGAACAAAGCTATGTACTATAGTTTAACTAGTTTTACCGTTTTACTGCTATTGTTCTTCTCTTGTCAGTAAGTTCTGATTCAGTAGTGTATGAACAGAGTTATCCTGATCCCTCTCCGCTGGAGAATCCCCTCAGCTCTACTCACTCACTCTCATACACACACACAGGTTGCTGTTGGCTCCCAGTCTCTCCCTGCTAGTCCAAACTTCAGAGCGCTTCGAGTTTCCAAAGTGAAATCTGGAACTTTGGGTCTGTGATGACACACGTGTGAGGGGTGGGGTTAAGAAGTTTCGAAACCAATCACAGCCTGGGGGGCGGGCAGTGAGGTTCTGACAGACCCCTCCCCCCTTCAGGGCAGTGAGTAAGAAAAAATCTACCCCACAGCCTGGGGGGGGGGGGGGGGGGGGGGGAGCGGGACTGGGCAGGAGTTAAAATAACAGCGGTGTGCTTTCAGAGAAACGTGATCCCACCTCTCTCACTTACTCACTCACTCACCCACTCACTCACACACCCCCCTCTCCGTCCTCCTTCACCCAACTCCCCCGCTCACACCCCTACCTTACTCTCCGTCCAAATAAACACCTCAAACCCTCTCAACCGCGGGGTCACTGGGACATGGGTGTGGGTCTGAAGAGACCTGTAGAGACCTGAGGAGACCCAGAGGTAAATCAGGCCGTGTCAGGCCTTGATGGTTGACTGGCATGCTGTATAAGTCTGTCTGGTACATTGCAAACACAGATAGTTGGTACAGATAAAATATGTGGGCAACTTCTAACTTGCCAGAGGCTTTTTATGTGTCAAATAATGATATCCAAGGATTTGTGTGTCTATGTCTGTGTCTGTGTTTGTGCCTGTGTGAGTGAGTGAGTGTGTGTGTGTGTGTGTGTGTGTGTGTGTGTGTGTGTGTGTGTGTGTGTGTGTGTGTGTGTGTGTGTGTGCTAAAGTGGAAATTTGTATGGATTTCTGTGTGACAAGGAGAAATGTGAGCTGTTATTGTTTGACTGCGTTCCTCTAAAACTTGCTACATTTAAAGTGTTTACATGGAATTTGCAACCACTAGGTTGAGACAAAAAATGTCATAGTAAAAACTATCCATTTCCAAGGCGATGTGGTTTTCACTGTTTCAACAACACAAAAAGTATCAACTGAACAACAGCCCATTCAAACACTTTGGCCTCACATTACACAGGAATGTGAGTTTGCTGCCATATCAAAACACAACTACACAAACCTCCACACAAATGTGTCCAAGATCACTGTGCACATAAGCACTTAAGAAATAACACTTCACTAAGTGTTACTACAAAGCTTGTCTATCCAAGACAATATATTCATCTCTTTTTTTTATCCTTTCACCTTCATAGAGTAGCAGTTTATACTAAATATACCACTGTCTAGTTATTTCTCTTGGGTTCACTTTTGTGGTGTTCACATTGTCTCCTGCAGGTTCTCAGCCATGTCTGCAGTTCCACCCTTAGTGCTGTCTGCTACCGACTGCATATGGGGCGATCTGAGTGGGTCGTTGGCTTCTGCGCTCGCACGTGTGTTGTTGAAGGCCTTGGGCCAGTGGTGCTGGGTGCGCTGCGGAGCAAAGAGCAGGGGATGTCGGCACAGAACCACTTCCCGCCTGGCTAGGGGGTCTCCATTAAAACAAACAGCGCCGTTAACCCGCACGGGCCAATAAAAGCTTTTCCCAGAGTGATAGCAGTGGACAGTGGATATAAAACTCTGTGAACGATGACGGGGGGAGATTGGTCACCCCCCCATGCTGTGTGTAGTCCAGTGTTGAAAAAACACGGCTGATAAGGCAGTGGACTGGACCCTGCAGGGGAGAGAGGGCTGAGAGCAGTGGCATATGTGTGGCCCCACTAAAGGCCCGGGTCGGCCGATATGATTACTCCCTATCTCTTAAACAAACAGCGTATCCGTTTCACACGTAAAGCTTCTTTCCTCCACGTAATTAGCTCCAGAGCACACGGCCACAGACCCCTGCAGACCCTTCTCTTCTCCCTTCTTCTCTTCTCCCTTCCTCTCTTCTCCATTCTTCTCTTCTCCCTTCTTCTCTTTTCTCTTCTCCTCTTCTCCATTCTTCTCTTCTCCTCTTCTCCATTCTTCTCTTCTCCCTTCTCCTCTTCTCCATTCTTCTCTTCTCCCTTCTCCTCTTCTCCATTCTTCTCTTCTCCCTTCTTCTCTTTTCTCTTCCTCTCTTCTCCTCTTCTTCTCTTCTCCTCTTCTCCATTCTTCTCTTCTCTCTTCTTCTCTTTTCTCTTCCTCTCTTCTTCTCTTCTCCTCTTCTCCATTCTTCTCTTCTCCCTTCTTCTCTTTTCTCTTCCTCTCTTCTCCTCTTCTTCTCTTCTCTCTTCTCCCTTCTTCTCTTTTCTCTTCCTCTCTTCTCGCATTCGTTCATGCTCTCTTAATGTTTAAGTATCACAACACATGGTCTGAAGGAGACAGAATGTGTGTGTATGTGTGAGTGTACATGTGTGTAGATTTGCATTGGTTTGTAGATCTCTCATCTCAATGAGCTTTTATGTAGATTTACATAATGATGAGAGTTAAGGGGAAATGCCTTTGTGTCTTTGTGTGCGATAAACCAGCTTGCAGTCACTCCTCTGGATCGTCTACTGGGGGCTTTGGACAATCTGCTTCTGGCGAGAGTCGGTGTATAATTACCCCAGCTAAGACAGGTAAACACTGGGATTTAAGTGTGTTAATCTCCCTCTCTTTCCTGCCCTGAACAAAAAAGAGAGATTCCCGGGGAGTCTGGGAGGAGGCGCGGTGGGGAAGGGGGATCAGCCAGACTGAGATGGAGAAACCCGAGTGGAGCATTACTGCACAGCCCCAGCACAGGGCTCAGGGAACCACATGGGGGTGGAGGGATTACGTCCCGAACAAGGAGGTGGAGAGAGATGGGAGGATGGCAGAGAGGTGCAAAGAAGAGGAGTGAGACAAAGAGTGAGAAAGAGAGAGAGAAACAGACAGGGAGAGGGAAAAGAGAAGGGAGCTGGTTGATAGGTTGATATTAGAAATGGTTATTTGATGCATTTGTGATTTCTCCAAGCAAAGATCCATTCTGATTGATAAAGATTTTTTTTTTTTTTTTTAAAAAGACAAAGAGAGAGAAATAACACTGTAGAAAAGTAAGAGAGAAATGTATTTACACACACAGACACACACACACACACACCTCACAGGGGGGAGCACGTTCGGGTCAAAATGATATTTCTCCCTAAATGCAGCCTGCCGAAAACACAGACAATCTGAACAACGTGAGGAATTCGAGCTCAGACACGCACGTCTCACCAATGCCTGTATTTATCTAGCCATTACACATCTTTAAATGCTAGTTAGCGACGAGAGTGGATTTTTCACAACACTCCATAATGGGATAGCACAGGGAGGCTGGAGGTTGACAAGTGGTTCATGCGTGCCAAGGGTCCCTGAGAGAAAGCTACAGATGGTAGCCAGCATTAGTGGAACGCAGCGTAAACACAGAGGATTGAGGTGGTGTTTAGATTTGATCTGTCGCTTTCTCTCTCAGAAGAGACACGGAGCATGCGAATGGGAGACAGAGCCAGGCTATCAGATGAACACTGGGAGGCTTATCTCTGACAGTAAATGATGTGAACAAAAACACACACAGACACAGACACACACACACGCACACACAGAGACACTCACACACACACACACACACACACACACACACACACAAACACCACCACTACCACCACCACATATGCCCAGCCTTTTAGTGGGTATCAGATGGGGCTTTTTTCAGGGGAAGTCTCTTAATTCCTGTTGTCTGGCTGCCACATTTCTTTTTGATGTTTCAAAGGATGTACGTGTGTGTGTGTGTGTGTGTGTGTGGGTGGGTGCCATTCCTGCCTGCTTGCCAGTGCTCCATGCCACAATTCCACTATACCACATCTGTATCTGTGCCCCCCCCCCCCAACTCCACTCCTTACCACCCCTCTCCATCCAGACCCCCCCCCCCCCCCCCCCCCCTTTATACAGTATCCCATCCCAGTCGGGGTCTCTGGATCTAAACATCATTGTGTGCTGTTAACAATAGCCCTGTGAAACAACAGGAAGGGGCGAGATGTGCTCACACAGTCAGGCTGTGGTTGCGGCGCGGTTGTGGCGCAGTTGCGGTGAGGAGGCCACAGTGGCGGTGGAGGCCGCAGCAGATACACAAGGCTATTTCTGAGCCAGAGGTTTATTATCACTCCCGCTCCTTCTTTTAATACCCAGCCCATGGGATGCAGGAGCAGCGGCACGCACGTCAGGGCAGGTCTGGCCAGGGATGACGCCGGCTACCGGCATATCACTACATCCTCCACGGAACCAGAGAGAGTCACAAAGAGAGTCTGTCTTCTGCCTACGCAGACAGGAACCCAAGATCTTTATTTAGAAGGCAACATGAAAAAAAAATGCTTTTGTGTGTGTTAATCAAAGCGTGTAGCCATGCAAAAAAAGCAACATATGATACTGCCAGAGCAGAACATACAGGCAGGCCAGCAAGCAGCTACTGCTCCACCATGGACGCATTTAACACAGTCTCATTGGCTGAGCAAGCAGCTACTGCTCCACCATGGACGCATTTACTGTAACACATTCTCATTGGCTGAGCTGAGGCAGGTGATATCCATAATGCCCTTGTGCCTCCGTAGGACTATAAGGGAATACTGTGGAGTGCATGAGAGAGAGAGGTGGACATGTAAAGGTCCAATACAGAGAGAGGTGGACATGTAAAGGTCCAATACAGAGAGAGGTGGACATGTAAAGGTCCAATATTGGCGTGAAATGTAAAAATGTACAGACAGGGGAGGGAAGAGACAGGAACACGTTTCCGCCAGCTGGGAACCAACGCCTGCTTTCCTTGCCTACTGGCGTGTGTGTGTGTGTGTGTGTGTCTGTGTGTGATGTGTGTGCTTATGTGTGTCTGTGACTGTGTGTCTGTGACTGTGTGTCTGTGTATGTGTGTGTGGCTATGTGTGTGTGTGTGTGTGTGTATGTGTGTGTGTCTGTGACTGTGTGTCTGTGTATGTGTGTGTGGCTATGTGTGTGTGTGTGTGTGTGTGTGTGTGTGTGTGTGTGTGTGTGTGTGTGTGTGGAGAGAGAGAGGAAATAAAGCCCAGAGCACGTGAGGGCTCTGCTGTGCTATGACCAGTAAAGGTGGAGTGGTTTCCTTTCTTTCTTCTCCTCTCAGTCTCTCTCTTCTTTCAGCCGAGTTCACTTTAAATATCACACAGGGCCATCCACATGCACATCAAACACATTCAAAGATCAAAACAGTGGTCATGAAAATGAAAAATCATTACCCAAATAGTGGCTACTCTAGTATAATATATTGCACAGCGCATATTGCCATGAGTAAAGGGTGAACAAACTGCTGCATGTGGACATACGTTTTTCATATGTCTCCAGATCAGACATGAGGTCATCCACAGCAGTTGGCCATGCGGACAGCTGTGAAAACAGTGAGCAGGAGTCTGAGCTATGAAAGGCACACTGCAGCAAACGCCACTGCCATCAATAGCAGAAGTGGCTCAGTGGAATAGACTAGGGTGTATAACAGAGCAGGTACTGTTGCACACACCACTGCCATCAATAGTAGAAGTGGCTCAGTGGAATAGACCAGGGTGTCTAACAGAACAGCTGATTCTGGAATGGTCTGGCATGAACATGGTCTGGGGCGGTAGTGGTGTAGTGGTTAAGGAGCTGGGCTAGCGTGCAGTGCAATAGCCTGAAAGTTGTCGGTTCAATTCCCGGCTTCCACCGTTGTGCCCTTGAGCAAGGCACTTAACCCCAAGTTGCTCCGGGGACAATGTGATCCCTTGTAATATAGCTGACATATGTAAGTCACTTTGGTCAAGAAGTGTCTGCTAAATGTAATGTAATAATAATAATAATAACACACTCAAGACTAGGGGATGAGCAAATCTGATGTAGGACTGTATGGCAAGGTTGAATCCCCATCTCTGTTCTTCCTGTTTTTCCTTTACAACACATTGTGTGGGTATGTCTTATATATATACCTGTGAAAAACACATGTGCAGTTGTAATACGTGTTGGTGCTTGGTGAAATACCTAACAGTTAATACAAGCACATGCAGTTTATAAGGACTGTATGTTGGGAAGACACCTCTCAAGTGATTTATCCCCCAAAGTGGAGACCACTGGCTCAGTGACCCCCACAGAGAGGACATCCTGTGGGCATGACCTGCCCTGGAGTGATGCTTTTAACGGGAGACTCAGGGTGTCCAGTGTAACCTTTTTACCCTGTCCTTCCCTTCACGTTGGGGGCAGTTGACCAAGAGAGGCCATACACCACCTAACACTTCTGACCAAGAGAGGCCATACACCACGCAACACTTCTCCTTTGTCCTCTGTGAACCCACCACTGAGGACAAGACCAGGGAGCCTCTTAAACACATCTCCATTTATGTGTGTGTGTGTGTGTGTGTGTGTGTGTGTGTCCATGACCCCTTCTGAGTAGGCATGAATGGAGCCTCTTAAAAACATCTTCACGTCATTAAGGACTCCCACTCCCACACTGAGACCCCCATAAACACAGCGGGAAGAAGGAAGGAGGAAGGGTAAGTGGTCCCTCTGTGTGTGTGTGTGTGTGTGTGTGTGTGTGTGTGTGTGTGTGTGTGTGTGTGTGTGTGTGTGTGTGTCTGTGAATAGGTAGGGGCAGGATAAGGCTGGACCACTGACCTACATGCTGGTGAAGTGATAAAGATCAACAGGCCAGATCACAGGATGAGTGAGTTGGAGAGAGAGAGAGACAGAAAGGAGAAAGAGAGAGAGAGAGAGAAAGGAAGAGAGAGAGAGGGAGAGAGAGAGAGAGAGAGAGGGAGAGAGAGAGAGAGGGAGGAAGACGCTACTCAACATAAAATTAACAAACCATTCATTCTGTTCCATTCAAAATCAAATCCCTAATTTCCTGGTTTTATATTTGGCATGTAGGCCGACACAAATCACTGCAAGCACTACTTCTCTCTCTCACACACACACATGCACACACACACACACATACACACACATACACACACACACACAGACACATATACACAAAGACATACACGTACACACGCACATACACACACAGACACACACATACACACACACACACAGACACACACGTACACACACACACACACACACACACACACACACACACACAGACACAGACACACACGTACACACACACATACACACACAGACACACTGGTGTTTGCAAACACTTCTCCACCCCCCTATTGTCTGCCATGACCTCTACCTCCACAGTGAGACTGAAAGCTGTCTGCACACACGTCGTCACATCCACACCTGACCGACTGACTCCGCTCAGCCAACCTGAACCACCTTGCTCACCCAGGTGTGACCACTACTGCTATGCTACTGCTGGCCAAGCGTTGATGCCTCTGTGGGGCTCACCCCTGCTTTAGACACCGCTAATCCGACAGTGTGGAGCTGGACAACAGGCGATGACATGGAGACTTTTCCCCCGTAAACACAGAGGGTCGTGCTGATGTTAGCACCAGTGACCACAGCTGTCCTCACCACTCCGTTTCTGTATTGTCCCAGCAGGGCTGTTTGGACCTGGGAGTGTTTGTTGACTTGGACCCCAAGAGCCCCGTTAAAGACAACAGAGCATCCACCCACCCACCCAACAGAGCCCCCACCCACGCACCCACCCCACCCCACTCCACACCGCCTTCCTGAATCCTGAATCTTCCCTCAAAAACCACCTTCTCTCTCCTTCCACAGCCCCACTCCCCCCCACACCCGAATCCCTCCCCCCACCCCCCCCCCCACCCCACCCACGGCCGAATCCCTCCCCCTCCCCACCCCCACCTCTCGCATCCTCCAGCGCACTTCCTGACACAGGAAGAAGCAAAATCCCATATGTTCTTTTTTTTTCTTTCGCCGGCCAAAACCATAACTTCCCTCGGCCAGACACACACAGCGGCACACCGCTGAAATCAATGTCAAGTGTATGGAAGAGAGAGAGAGTGAGAGAGAGAAAGAGAGAGAGAGAGAGAGAGAGCAACAGTTCTGTGTGTGTGCGTGTGCTGATAAGATGGCTGACAATGGCAGGAATACTCACGTGCCTCTGGCCAGCCGGGCCCAGGGGGGTCTTTAAGAGTTTGGCCTGCTTGGCTTTCAAAGAGCTCTGAAACCCCCCCCCCCCCTCTCTCCATCAGTCTTTCCATTTGTATCAGAGTGTGTGTGTGAAAGTGGTGAAATATACACTGAGAGAGAATGAAAAAGGGAGAGAAAAAGAGAGAGAGAGAGAGAGAGAGAGCTGGTTGTGTTGCTATTTCTGAGTGTGAGTTGCATCCATATCTTTATATATGTTTCGGGACTTTA
>NC_055976.1:21597033-21672033 GCF_018492685.1 Alosa sapidissima | reverse complement strand
ATTGAAAACGGAATGAAATGTAGGTCTACCTGCAAACAATGTAAAAAGCCTATGCTGACTGCATCAGTGCTCAAAGTATTCTAAAAGTTTATCAATTAATTGTTAATAACTAACTAACTTCTATTCAAGTCATATTTCTGGAACTTTCTGGTATAATTATTTATATTTTTTATTCACTCGCCGTGGCCCACTGGTTAGCACTCTGGACTTGTAACCGGTTTGAGCCCCGACCAATGTGCCGTGGCTGAAGTGCCCTTGAGCAAAGCACCTAACCCCTCACTGCTCCCCGAGTGCCGCCATTGTAGCAGGCAGCTCACTGCACCGGGATTAGTGTGTGCTTCACCTCACTGTGTGTTCACTGTGTGCTGTTTGTGTTTCACTAATTCACGATTGGGTTAAATGCAGAGACCAAATTTCCCTCACGGGATCAAAAAAGTAGCCTATATATACTTATATACTTATACTTATACTTACTAAATGTTCACAGAGTTACAAAGTTCTCATCAGGTGAGTAAAAGTTAGAATGGTGGTCATTTCAGATGTTTCTGCCACCACTTCATAAAACTCTCATAGTTTGAGAACTTTTATTTGTAGGATATTGCTTGTTCACAACTTGAGCTGTGTATGCAAGGAGTTCAAAATATACTTTTAGGACTCCCTGTTAATACTTTTGGGAATGCTAAAGTCTTTTTATTAGTATTATTTCATCTGAGCTACATTTTACACTGATATGGCATGATGGAAATATAAACACAGCTAACAATGGTATTAAATTGCAATAGTCTAGATTAAATGTAATGAAATATTCAACTAAGGTAGACTGCTGTTGTTCACAGCACTAAGCTATTTATGGTTACTGATATACTCTGAGTCTCTGGCCCTCTCTTAGAGCCAGGCATAGTGAGCTGGCCCTCGGAAGAAAAAGTTTGGGGACCACTGCTCTAGCTTTTCTAAATGTTTCCTTTTGACATACTTTCCTTTTTATGTCCATCCAGTGTTGTTTATCCTAAATGATTGGCCTGAAGCACCTATCAGATGGGCTTAAACACATCATTAAAGAGAGGGGCAGGATGATTCCACAGGGACCAAATGCTCTTTCTTAGAGGTCTGTTTAAAGTTCTTCCAGATGCTATATGTGTGCCTGTGTTCTTCTTTTAACAAACTGTGGCACACATCAGTGTTTTTGTCAGTCTGGATAAATAAGTAAATGAATGAATGAATAAATAAATACATTACTTTGTGTACATTTGCTCATTCAGCATACATTTTCTTCCAGATTAGTCTATACAAAGTATGCCAGTTTATGCGGTTCCATTGGGAAGGGCCATGACTTGGTTCCTTTTATTCCGCTAATATGGGTCTAAATATCCCAAACATTTCGCAATACATCCACCACTTCCTGTGCATTAACACTAACGAGGCAAAGAAGCTGTTGGCAATAGACAAAATCCCCTCTGTCTGTGGCACAAACCGCAATTGTAACTTACACTAGTAAAAAAAAAACAGACACAAAGAGAATGTAGAAAGTGGAAAATACAGTACCAAGTCATGTCGCTTGGTTTTCCCGGTTTATTGGGAGATCTCTTGGCTGTTTTTCTTTCTACTCTTTGCTAGGGCCTCGTCTACATCCTTGAGTGTGTACGTGAGCACATACACCTCTGCCGTGGTCTCAGTCAACATGTCCAGCAGCAGTTCAACGTGCAGTTTCAGGGCGTTATTCTCCTCCTCCAGGTTACGGACCTTCTTCGTCAGCCTTCGGACCCTGGGGTCAGCCTCGGGCCTCTCCCTACAGCTGTCTCTAGAGGTGGCAGTTGGGGTTGTTCTGGGTGTGGCGGTATCGTTGACCCAGTGCCCAGCGGCGAAGGTCAGGGTCTGGCCAGTGAGGGTGAGTGTGGGCGTAACGGGGGTGAGCCCCAGGTAAGGGCCACGCGTGCCGTAGCTGAGGCCGAAGAGGGAAGGGGCCAAGGTGCGCTGGCGGACAGGGCTCTTCTTGGGGTTCCAGACGTCGGTGAACAGGCCCGTGCTGTAGGAGGGGTACGGGGGGGTGGTCAGCCTGTCCAACATCTCCCTTAATGTACACATGGTCTGGGGTCAGACGAAGGCTCCTGATTGGCTGTACTGTGATGAATGTGGTCCTGTGTCTGTGTGTTCCAGTGGACAAATCTGTTCTTATACTTGTTACCTCTGCTGTGCTGCAAGCTTAAAGTTGACTTTAGACTGAATATCTAAAGTTACTTAAGTGTCACAAGTCCATACGATGTAGCCATGGCATCAAATCTGAATTTAGAGGGGAAAAAAAGTTTACTCCAAACTACAATTGGAGAGACTATGTTCAAACTAACTTACAAATAAACATGCCTTAACTATAACTGTCTGTACTTAACTTTTTTACTCTAGGCTTACATTGAGTGAATGCTGCTTTGCAGATATAAGGCAGATACATAGGCTACCACATCTACTTACTTTCAGCTGCCAACTTAGTTGATGTGTGTGCCACTCATCTTATGTTCGATTTTAGTGCTCTAGAATCTTTGCAACAGTAGGAAATCGAACGTCTCCACTGATGACAACGATGGAAGACTAAAGTGCAAGATTGCGTTCTAAAAGTTGGAACGAGAAGAACTGACAATCCAGATGTGACTGGGAATCTAGCTACGCTTTCATCACATGTGGAAATCTTTTCATTCCCTTTAAATTACTCCTTTACAAAAACAGCCAGATGTTTCGCTCTGGATAGATCTTCCTTGTTCCAGTTAATTCCCTCCTTATGATAAGCAGACTATTTTCTCATGTAGCCTACAAGATGCGCACACGACGGGCACCTTGAGGCCCACGGTGTTGTAAAAAAAACGCTTTACTTCTCATAGGCCTAAACATTTTTTATTACTTACACTTAGGCCTGTTATTTTTTTTTCTGTTTGTTACATACGGTCTGTTTGCTTGTAAAAGACACTCTTAACGAGAATGCCGGTAAGAAAAAAAAATCTCTAGGACTAGACTTTTCACTCGCGTGCTGTACCATGATCACCAGCTCAGTGTGCCAGCGCCATCTTTGGTCATCACTACCAAACTTCTCCGAAAACGGTGACACGGCGCCCTCTACAGTTATACATGTCCATTCTAATTTTCAAAAGGGAAAATGAGGTTGAAATTATTTCTAGACCATGGATCTTCATTAAATAGATTTTTACTATTATTATTATTTTCATTATTATAATTGTTATTATTAATTGATGGATCAAATATATCAATATAACAATATAAAGGCCAATAACATTTATGTACTGCTACATAAACAACAAACATGACCACATTTTTTGCCAAAATAGTCTTCTTGTCTTTATTCATTGGTATCAAAACAAAAAAGTTCAATTCAGGACTTGAATACTTACATATGAGTCCTGTGGTGGAATTACCACCTTACTGTTTGGAATGCGTAGGTGAAACACAGCTTGTTTGAAACAATTTGGTTTCAAACAGGGGTGTAGTGGTAAAATAAGAGGTGGGTAAAGTAAACAATGAATTCTGTGATCACACTAAGGTGGACTGCTCCATGTGGTATCGAATTTCTAAAAATGGCATTCAGAACATGTTTGATAATGTTGGAGGTTACTGTTCAAAGTTTATAACATTAACAGTGATATTATGGTTCCTTGAATGTTGATGAGTGTACATATTGTGAATGTGGATAATATAATACAGTGTGATATTTGAATGTTAAAAGTTGCAATTGGTGAATAAACTCTTGAGAGGTGGATAAACAATAAGAGATGGATGAACTCTATATCTGACTCTTAAGAGGTGGATAAACTGTGTTTACTTGCGTTGAACCTCCACTACAGCCCTGGTTTCAAAATGCGTCCATTCTTCCTGTTGGAACACATACACCACACACACATCTTTCATGGCTGCTTCCCTTTACACTTTATCCACTTGAGTTTTGATAGGCCTACATTTATTTTGCTAAAATAAAATGGGGGGTGGGGGGGCTCATGAAATAAGCAGCCTACAAAGGTATGACAATCAAGAGACAGATGCAGCCTTAGGGTAACATACAGCCATGTGAAAAACACCAAACCCTACGTGGCGCTATCAGTTGTTTCTACTCCTGGACCTAAATCTGATTAGCAAACGGATCAACCCTTTCAGTTCCACTGCTGTATCAAATCAATGTTTCTATACCCTCCGGAATTATTGGCACCTTTGGTAAAGTTGACTAAAAACAGGTATAAAAAATAATCCGTTGGTGATCTCACAATGAGAACAATGAGGAAAAATCCACCCTTGAAGGGAAGCAAATTTATTCTGAGAAAAACACGTTGAAAACAAAAACACGTTGCTCACAAATATTGGCACCCAGAAAAGTTTTATATACAAAACCTAACAGAAGCATTTCCCTATCTAATTGTAATTTATTTAAGTTAATTAGAGTGTCTTTGAACTTTCCGAAGTAGTTCATGACTTTCTTTTTCACTAAGGTATGAAAATAAAGTGACAGAGAGGCTAAATCCTCTAGTCATTTTTCAACATTGGAAGGGCAAGAGAATACACTAAATCTAAATAAAAACAAAGCGTGTTGACATTTGTAAGTCAGGGGATGTCTATAAAAACTAGGTACTTTGATAGGTTGAAAATGCCTATATTTACAGTTAAAACAATGATTAACAGGTTGTAATCAACTGGAAATGTGACAAACATGCTTGGACAAAAGGTTATCTTACCCCACGCACATTATGGAGGATGGTAAGATAAGCAAAAAAAGATGATACAGAAAAAGGTATCATGGGGTCACCAAGTCCCCCAAAAAATCTTCAAAAGTGACCTCACTGCTAATAGATCATTTAGAGCAGTGGTCCCCAAACTTTTTCTTCCGAGGGCCAGCTCACTATGCCTGGCTCTAAGAGAGGGCTAGAGACTTGGAGTATATTAGTAACCATAAATAGCTTAGTGCTGTGAACAACAGCAGTCTACCTTAGTTGAATATTCCATTACATTTAATCATAAGCTACTGCAATTTAATACCATTGTTAGCTGTGTTTATATTGCAATCATGCCATATCAGTGTAAAATGTAGCTGAAATGAAATAATACTAATAAAAAATAGCATTCCCAAAAGTGTATTTTATTCAAAATGTGTGAACTCTGAACTCTGTGTCTTTGCATACACAGCTCAAGTTGTGAACAAGCAATATCCTACAAATAATTTGAAGTTCTCAAACTATGAGAGTTTTATGAAATGCTGACAAAAACATCTGAAATGACCACTTTCACTCACCTGATGAGAACTTTGTTGAACATTTGAACGAGTGAACAAAAAATAGAAATAATTATCCCAGAAAGTCCCAGAAATATGACTTGAATAGAAGTTAGTTAGTTATTAACAATTAATTGATAAACTTGTAGAATACTTTGAGCAATGATGCAGTCAGCATAGGCCTCTTACATTGTTTGCAGGTAGGCCTACATTTTATTCAGTTTTCGATGGCAAACGCGAAACAGCGCCAAAACCACCAGTGGACAAAAAGAGTATTACATGTGTTTAAGACTCGCCATAGAGAATGAATAGGGGAAATTACGGAGGTTATAGTTTGACGATGTCGTACTCCCATGCGGGCCAGATATACCACGGACATGTTTTTGGGGGCCACCCAAAATGAGGTGGCGGGCCGTAGTTTGGGTACCACTGATTTAGAGGGCATGCCAGGTAAAGGCCTGTCCAGTCATTTAATTACCAATGTAAACGCAAGGAATTACTGAATGGTACAGTGACTTTGTCTGAAAGTGTGGTCTATTGTCAGATGAAATGAAAATTGCGCTCTTTAGCTACAAACACTTTAGGTGTGTTTGGCATACATAGAAGAACGACTGTACTGAAAAGAACCTCATACCTAATGAGAATTATGATGGAGGGGCTGTGCTATTGTGGGGATGTTTTTATTCCCGAAGGTCTTAGGAACCTAATTACGGTGCATGGTATCATGAACACCAAGAAAAACCTGAACATTTTCAAAGGAAATCTGTCAATTTCTGCCAAGATATTAAAAGTTTGCATTAAAGTTTGCAAGTCTGCATTCTGACCCTGATCTGGAGGACAGAAGTGGCCCTCTGCCTTGTATAAAAATGTGAAGTGCAGTATATCGGAACAGCACTTAGTGAGTGGACACACAGATAATGGACCCAATTATAACCTCTTCAGCCCTACAAGGAGGTTGAGTTTAATAAATAAATACACTCTCTGCGTTAAGGCAATTCTGTATTGTAAATACATATAAGTACGAATAAATGATGTACTTTTGTAAATAATTCTGTACTATATAATATGAGTTACAACATCATTAAACAAAGACTAGAGAGAATGCAATTGAAAACATTAAGCATGCAAGAAATGTTCAAACATGCTCACATGAGAAAGGAGACATTAACATCACCAGCAGCATTGGCTTCACATTATTAATGAGATAAGACAAAGGTTAAAAATACACATCCCTTGCAGATAGATAAGACCACAAAGATCAAACATCACTGATTGTCATACTGTTCATTTTCCCAATGCAAGAGTTGACTACCTCACAGACATACTCAAATATATGCTCAAATATATTACTATATGCAAACAAATATTTTCTAAACAAAATAGGTATGCTCCAAAACAGAAAGAGGATGTACTGAGGTGTGCACAAGAGACACTGTGCAGTACTGTACTGTGCATCTGAATCATATAAAAACAGACTGATGGTAGCCTACAGTCATACACATTTTGCAGATTTTTATTTTATCGAAAGATAGATGGTTACACAGACATGAAAAGATGATGAAATAATTGTGTTTGCAAGTCCTCTTCCTTCATTTTTTCCTTCAATTTAAAAAAATGCTTTGTACAAAATATTTTTTACAAACGGACCCTGTCTCCTTCAGGTTGTGTTTCTTAATTTTGCACAAAGGGTGTACACATATGCACCCAGTACACCTCTAATCGGCTTCCTCTTCGCTGTAATCATGCTCTGCATTTCCTCAGAGGAAGATGTGGTTGATGGACTGGGGGATGTCGACGCCCAGGTAGAGCCTACTCATGGTGCACAGGACCCCCACAGCTCCTAGCCCGATCAACACCCACTGGACTTTGGCGCAGAAGTACAGAGGCTTAAGCCTAGCAAGAGGGGGACACAGCACAGGAAGACTTGCACTTAGAAATACATTATGTGGTGCAGCTCAACCTACTGTGAACTACTGACCCGTGGAGAGAATGGGAAAGATCTAAGATCTTTAGTCCCTGCGCCATCGACAAATAGGAATAGAGCATCTGCTAGTTCCTATAACAACTTTAATGTTACATGTCACTGCAAACCGAAAGTAAACACACACTCTGACCACAGCAACACACAATAGAACCCCAATGCAGTGAGTGCATGCATATATCTTGACCTGATTAGAAAATCATACCTTTCCTTGAGACTACCAAATAACACTTCAGTAAAATACAATAAAGTATTCAATTAAAAAAAGAGCAGTCAGATGACAGGTAAAGATCCTTTTGACCTGGCGCAGAGGTAGAGGCTTGAGACTAGGGAGAGTGGGACATAAACAAGAAGACATAAGCCTGTTGTAGAAAGCGCAGCTCAACCTACTGTTTGAGCTACTGACCTGTGAAGACAATGTCTACATTCCTACATTGTTGTATCCCTTATTTACTCTCTTTAACTCTACACTGTAGCCCTTATTTACTCTCTATAACTCTACACTGTTGTAACCCTTATTTACTCTCTTTAACTCTATACTGTAGCCCTTATTTACTCTCTATATCTCTACACTGTATCCCTTATTTACTCTCTATAACTCTACACTGTTGTAACCCTTATTTACTCTCTATAACTCTACACTGTAGCCCTTATTTACTCTCTATATCTCTACACTGTATCCCTTATTTACTCTCTATAACTCTACACTGTTTTAACCCTTATTTACTCTCTATAACTCTACACTGTAGCCCTTATTTACTCTCTATATCTCTACACTGTATCCCTTATTTACTCTCTATAACTCTACACTGTTGTAACCCTTATTTACTCTCTATAACTCTACACTGTAGCCCTTATTTACTCTCCATCTCTACATTGGTTAATTTCTTCATTGAAAAACGTTTCTGTTCTGTGTACTGCATTTCAGATTTGCACACTAACTGAATAATGCAGCAGACATTTGTATTGGCTGCCCCCTTCATGTGGTCAAGAGTGGACATGATTTCTTAGTTTATTTCCGTATCTTTCTCCCGTGTTGATAAACGGTGGCAGGAGGAAACAGACATTATTGATGTTGTGGGTTAAGGACAAGAATGATGTGTGTGTGTGTGTGTGTGTGTGTGTGTGTGTGTGTGTGTGTGTGTGTGTTCATGTCATGTCACTGCACTGAAATTGAACAACAAGATAAAGCTGGCTAACAAAAAATGGAAGACCAGAGAGGTCAAGCTGTTTTTTTGTGTCAATTCACGTGAGCATTTTCGTCATAATCCTGGTTTCTTTAGACTACTTATCCTTCTAATCCTAAATGGCTGTGGTCACATCTCAGGATGAAGTTCAAAAGGTTAAGAGGTCTGTTCACAGGTGATGATGACATGGCACCCTTCTATATTGGGAGGGTTAGCTGAGCAATCTGCTCTAGTCTGATATGAACTGTACCTTCTGTATGCTTACTGATCCTGATTAACTCTTTATTTTACCAACAAAACTGCTTCCAGCCAGACAAACCCACCTGACAGAGAAATTAATATATCATATGCCCCCTTTGGGCACCCAGAAAAATGAATATATCATATGCCCCCTTTGGGGACCCAGAAAAATGAATATATCATATGCCCCCTTTGGCACCCGGCAGCTTTGTGTTTTTGCCCTGAGACCAAAGCGGCAGGGCTACACTGTGCAAATGAACTGGCCCACCTGCCAAGAGGGGACTCAGCATAGCCCCAGAAGTACTGATAACGGCCATGCAGGTAAAGGAGTCCGAAAAGAGTTGTAACCCCTGAAATAGAGAGGGATGGAGAGAACATAAAGAAAGAGAGAGGATGGAGAGAACACAAAGAAAAATTAGAGAGAACGAAACAGATCCGTAAAACATGTTCAATTTAGTGCAATAAGAAATAAATAAGAAAATGTTGGGTGTTCAAAGACATCAATAGAATAAGGGCCTAGTGTTTTCATAAGAGTATAACTGGTTAACGAGAGCACAAGGCACACCTTGACTGAAGAAGAGCCCAGATACCCACAGAGAAGAGATGAAGATGGGGAAATACTCGGAACAGTTTGCTCTGGGAAAATGAGAAAACTTAAATGAAGAACTCAGCTATTGTATTATTGTACTAAACATTGTATTACATCATATTGCAATGGCCCCTTGTTATTATTGATGCACAAAAAATACAAATGGCAATATGATATTCTGCATAATGCTACTGTTTCTTTGTATAAACCTATACGGTAGGCTACACTAATGTACAGATATCTGCTACAGTATGTTATAAGGTTAGTAGCCTAAACACAAGAAAATCTTTATAGGCTGTTTGCATGTTGTGCTTTTATCATTAAATGGCATTTCGCCTAAGGTAATAGTATAAGCCTAAGGTAATAATATAAGCCTATGGTAATAGTAGTCTAAGGTAATAGTAGCCTAAGGTAACAGTATAAGCCAAAGGTAATAGTAGTCTAAGGTAATAGTAGCCTAAGGTAATAGTATAAGCCTAAGGTAACAGTATAAGCCAAAGGTAATAGTAGTCTAAGGTAATAGTAGTCTAAGGTAATAGTATAAGCCTAAGGTAACAGTATAAGCCAAAGGTAATAGTAGTCTAAGGTAATAGTAGCCTAAGGTAATAGTAGCCTACGGTAACAGTATAAGCTTAAGGTAATAGTAGTCTAAGGTAATAGTATAAGCCTAAGGTAACAGTATAAGCCTAAGGTAACAGTATAAGCCAAAGGTAATAGTAGTCTAAGGTAATAGTATAAGCCTAAGGTAACAGTATAAGCCAAAGGTAATAGTAGTCTAAGGTAATAGTAGCCTAAGGTAACAGTATAAGCCAAAGGTAATAGTAGTCTAAGGTAATAGTAGCCTACGGTAACAGTATAAGCCTAAGGTAATAGTAGCCTAAGGTAATAGTGTAAGCCTAAGGTAACAGTATAAGCCAAAGGTAATAGTAGTCTAAGGTAATAGTAGCCTAAGGTAATAGTAGCCTACGGTAACAGTATAAGCCTAAGGTAATAGTAGCCTAAGGTAATAGTATAAGCCTAAGGTAACAGTATAAGCCTACGGTAACAGTATAAGCCTAAGGTAATAGTAGCCTAAGGTAATAGTATAAGCCTAAGGTAACAGTATAAGCCTAAGGTAATAGTAGTCTAAGGTAATAGTATAAGCCTAAGGTAACAGTATAAGCCAAAGGTAATAGTAGTCTAAGGTAATAGTAGCCTAAGGTAACAGTATAAGCCAAAGGTAATAGTAGTCTAAGGTAATAGTAGCCTACGGTAACAGTATAAGCCTAAGGTAATAGTAGCCTAAGGTAATAGTATAAGCCTAAGGTAACAGTATAAGCCAAAGGTAATAGTAGTCTAAGGTAATAGTAGCCTAAGGTAATAGTAGCCTACGGTAACAGTATAAGCCTAAGGTAATAGTAGCCTAAGGTAATAGTATAAGCCTAAGGTAACAGTATAAGCCTAAGGTAACAGTATAAGCCTAAGGTAATAGTAGTCTAAGGTAATAGTAGCCTAAGGTAATAGTAGTCTAAGGTAATAGCAGCCTAAGGTAATAGTAGCCTAAGGTAACAGTATAAGCCTAAGGTAATAGTAGCCTAAGGTAACAGTAAGCCTAAGGTAAGGTTAGAACAACTTAGGTATGTTGGCTACAACAATAGGATCTGCTTGTCATTTTCTGACCATGTGACCTATAAGACTATTTTCCCCTACAATCATTCTGCCACCTGTGTTATCTAACGGACTGAGTGACCCAAGAGGGGTAATCTGGAAGTAGGCTAGAGTAGATCATGGGGTCCTTTGGGGAACGATTAGCCTAATAGAGGTTAACAAAACTGACAGCAAATCTATATGCATGCACGAAATCTCTGATCCAATGCATTTCAGCCCTGAGCTATCTTCACAATACTAGCCTACCTCATAGATTGTTTATGTAGGCTGGGCAAATGTAGAATAGAGCCCATATTAGGGTAGTATAATTAGCCCTTACTGAGCTCTGAAGATTCTTTCAAATTCTGGTGGTCCAGTTGTCATTGGTGGGGAGACGGAGTACTTGCGTCGAGCATAGATAACCTGCAGCGAGAAGTACGCTGAAGAAAAGGAACAAGCAAATAAAGTAAAAGTTAGATTTAGAGAAGTACGCTAATTTATCACAATATGTCAATTTTCTAGCCTAAATTCACTTGTACACACAGATAAGAGGATGGACACACTCAAGACATTAAATAATCTATGATTTTTAAGTGTGTCAACACAGAAGGGCAACAGCGGGGTATTTAGTGGTGCAGCTTAGTTAATAATTCATAACAATTGTGCATTTTATCCTTTCAAAGCATACCATTTGGTACAGATAGCCAAGACGTTTAAAGAATGAATATTGACCCATGGTGAACTTTCAATATGTAACCCATGGCAGCCAACAGGTGATATGGTGATGTATTAATTAGTGGTGCACGTTCACAGTCATTGTGCAACGGTTTAGAGCAACACACCAGGTAGGTAACCAGGTTTAGAGCAACACACCAGGTAGCCTAGATAACCAGGTTTAGAGCAACATACCAGGTAGCCAAGGTATCCAGGTTTCTCCTAGAATCTTTGGTTTAGAGCAACACACCAGGTAGCCTAGGTAACCAGGTTGGATTGCCTCAGGGCTTTCGTTGGATTAAGAAGAAATTAATGCCCAGTTCAATATCAGGTTCCACCTAGGCTGGGCAATTTGCCCATGTTATTCATTAGATAAGGTTAATGTATAGCCTTCAACATATTTCTTGCTCGTATCGGATTATGTCATTTTCCTTTGGGGTTAAATAAAGTATTCCTATATCTATATATCTATATATCTATCTATCTATACAGTGCTAAGCTTTAGTGAATATACCCATGCTAAAGTTGACTAATAAGAGGAATAAAAAAATATCTTTTGGGAATTTATGTTAATGTTTTAATCCAACCTTTAAGCACACCGATTTTCTTTGTGAATTATAATAATGTATCGTAAATAAATAAATGTTCTTCCTTAAAATACAGGGGGCATAAGTAAGTATACCCCTATGTTAAATTCTCATAGAGGCAGGCAGATTTTTATTTTTAAAGGCCAGTTATTTCATGGATACAGAATACTATGCATCCTGATGAAGTCATGACATCATCATCACATACCCTTCATCATACCTAGAGACTGGCATGGTTGTATTTCAGTTAGCCTAATAGCTGGTTTGATTTGCATTGAGAGATGATCTTAAGTACCTAATGCCAATCTCTAGGTATGGTGAAGGGTATGTGATGATGTGGGGCTATTTTAATTGCAAAGGCCAAGGGAACTTTATCAGGATGCATAGTATATGGGAATTTAACATAGGGGTTACATTACATTATTCATTCATTCATACATTATTCAAAATTGGTGTCCTTAAAGGTTTTTCCTCATTTTTTTAATTAATGCATTACGATCAATTACCAAAAGATTTTTAAATTCCTCTTTTTAGTCAACTTTAGCATGGGTGTATTCATGCTTAGCACTGTATCTAAGTATCTAAGAATATAAGTAAGTATACTCTTTTGATCCCGTGAGGGAAATTTGGTCTCTGCATTTATCCCAATCCGTGAATTAGTGAAACACACTCAGCACACAGTGAACACAGTGAGGTGATGCACACACTAATCCTGGCGCAGTGAGCTGCCTGCTACAACAGCAGTGCTCGGGGAACAGTGAGGGGTTAGGTGCCTTGCTCAAGGGGACTTCAGCCGTTCCTACTGGTCGGGGCTCGAACCGGCAACCCTCCGGTTACAAGTCCAAAATGCTAACCAGTAGGCCAAGGCTGCCTCTATCTACTAAAATTCATACCCCTGACAAATATTCTTTTAATGTTGATTTCCTCTTGACGAAAATGTGTATGTTCTCACTGAAATTGACACTGTCACAATGTGGGAGAGACAATGTGGGAGAAAGATGAAATCAAAAAGAATAACATTTGTATGGAAAAATGGCATGTCCAAAATTATTCATAGGCTACCTCTTAACATGTCTCCACAATGATTCTAGACTGCACCTTTTTAACAGCAATCCGGGTTTTGGGGCAGGAACGATTATTTGCATCATCTGGCCTTGTGCTCACTTTTTTTGACAGATTGAGGTCTGGAATCTTGATATTGTTCACTTGCCTTGTTTGGCTGTATGTTTTGGATCACTGTGTGTTTTAGTGGCCCAATGCCGCCTATGCCGGGGCAGGTCTCTCGGCAGACTGCCCGATCTGTTCCTCCAAAAATCTTAATAGTCAGGTAAAACCCCAGGATAGGTGTGACATAAGGTACTAATGCAATTTTTTTGCATAAATTGATGGTTTAGGGGGTGTAGACTCAGAATCTGACGGGTCCCGCTCCGGCACCCTTGAGCATTTTTTTTAAATGACATAATTTGCCACGTCCCTTTTTTGACCATAAAAAAATAACTAGATGCACATTACTGTATAAACCCATCATGTATGGTATCAAATGAAAGCTCTTCTCAAACTGATTTCAAGTCCCTCCAGAGAACATAATAACTGTAAAGCCTGGTAAGGTCGCACCGCTGAAATGGTAGGCTGAGCCACAAATTGTATCAACCCTCAACAATTAATCAAATAGACAAAGTTATAAGGAACAAAGTAGAACTTTCTCACAGATTCTGAAAGCAACTATATACAGAACATGTTGCCAGGCTGGCCTTGTACACATCACAAATATCAAATGTCTCCTCCAAAAAACATTCATTCAATCAGACATTTCTCCCTCACTTTCATCAGTATCCTCCCCTGAAAGTGTAGCCATCTTCACATTTTTATTTGCACACTGTTCACCACCTTTGCAATGGCAGTAGGTGGTGCATGGTAGTCCATCTGACTGACAGCTGCAAGAGGCCCAGGAGCATGCTGGCACTGCCTTGCATCCACAAGCAACAAGCTGTAGACCTGTTTTGGGTGGAATGTCAGTGTTGCCATGAACAGGCACAGGAATTCCATCCTCTATTTTCCAATCAAACAGGGATACATCATCAGTACACACTGGAGGTGTTCTTTTGTCAGCAGCTCTCCACAGAATGACTTGCAGCCATGCACGCTTGATGTGTTCCGCTGCATATTCTCTTGTTGGAGGAAGACTCTTTATTTTAGGAGGGTATATTTTCTTGGTGAATAGTATGTATCTCAAGTTACTGAGGCTTTCAACAGTCTTTCCATAGTAGAGGCAAGAAAGGAAATCCATTCCTGCCTTCATGCTCATCAGCTTCTACAGTACATCTGTAAAATTCTTCAAATCAAGATTCCTCTTGAGCATCAAATTGATTGCTGAGGTTTTCCCTTTGCCATATGGATATGACACACTGTCACAACCAAACAATGGTTCAATGCATGAACAGCCAACAAATCATAACATTTGTCTCCTAATTTTGCAGCCATAGCATTAATGTCAATTACTTTGGGCATCCTTACTGGTTAGGGAATCGGATTTGTGACTGAAGGGTGGCCAGTTCGATCCCTGACTGGTAGAAAAAATGTGGGTGGGAGGAGTGACTTAACAGTGCTCTCCCACATCCATATCCACGGATGAGGTGCCCTTGAGCTCTGCTCCCCGGCCGCCGGATCAAGGGCTGCCCACTGCTCCGGGTGTGTATGTATACTCCTAGTGTGCTCACTGCTCTAGGGTGTGTGTGTGTTTGAATGGGTGTACACTGTTTGTGTGTGTGTGTTGCACACTACCCCCGAATGGGTAAAATGCAGAGCACAAATTCCTTGTATCGGTGGGGTCAGCCCTATGTTCCCACATTTCTAGGGTTAGGGTTAGGCCTGAGGTGTGGGTTAGGGGACATAGGGCTGTGGGAACATAGGCATGCTCCCGTACTGTTAAATGTAAGTATACTTGGGCAGCCATGGCCTACTGGTTAGGGCTTCGGGCTGCCGGTTCGATCCCCGACCAGTAGGAGAAATGTGTGTGTGTGTGTGTGTGTGTGTGTGTGGGGGGGGGGGGGGGGGGGGGGGTGGGGGGGGGTGGGGTGTTCGTTGTGTGCTTCATCTCACTGTGTGTTCAAATTCCATATTCCTTGTATACGCAAGTCTACTTGGGCTATAAACCTGATTTACATTTGTTGTAATTATGTAAATAATTTGTCCAAATTATTCGTGTCATTCCTTGCAATACTGGAAGAAATAATGTTCTTGATTCTGTCCTCTCCTCCTGTAATCAACTTTGGGGGCAAATTCAAGGACTATTATAGTTAATGTGCTAACTAACTGGCAAGTACCTCATAACTCAGACTAGTTTGTATCAATCCTGGATTGTGTTGTCTATTTTTAAAGCATTAAAAAAAATGTTAGGATGAAAATACTGGGAGGAAATCCAAGGACAGTTATAATTAATGTGCTAACTACCTGGGAAGTACCTCACAACATTGCTGTCTGAAATTCAGCGACTGATTCAAGGGAAATTAAAGCTAAAGTGCTAGCTAACCCGCAAGTTGGTGAACTAGGGTAAATCAGACTTGCTATAATTCATATTAAAATGAATTACTATTGAATGATTGCATTCCTGTATGTATTAAACTACATGGCAGTTCCATAATTTATTTAATTTAATACCAAACATGACACGATTTAGAGGTATAAGATATTATGCAGCAAAAAGAAACCTAATTTGACCTTAAAGGTCACTTTGCAAAAGGTATTTTGCTCTCTGGAGGGACCTAAACTATTTTGTTCTACTTTATTATGGTCAAAGCTGATTCCTGTATGAAAAGAGCTTTAATTTGATACCATACATGATGGGTTTATATGTTAATGTCTATTTAGATGATTTTCTATGATCATAAAAGGGGTGTGGCAGGTGATGCCATTTTAAAGAAAATGCTCAAGGGTGCCGTCAGATTCTGAAAGGACACCCCCTTACCTATCAATTTATGCAAAATTGCATTAGTAGCTACCTTATGTCACACTTATGCCCAAATTCCACAAAGTTCTACCTGACTATAATGTAGCCCTTTGTTTTAATATGACCATTTACTTCAGGTTACCAGGTTTTTTATTTTTTATTAAATATATATGAAAACGCTTCTTAAAAAAAAAAAAAAGAAAAGAAAAACACCACATGTTGATGACACCCAATGTTTTTACCACATTTTCTTACAACCTTTAGCCATGTGGCAGTGTCATTTTCAATCATTACAAAACATTGGTCAAGAGAAAATCAATATTTAATCAATATTTGCCAGGGGTTTGAATGACGAACCAGAGAAAGTTTGGGGGTAGAGATATTATTTGCAGGGGACGTTTAAGAAATGTTGAGCTACTCTCTGAACATGATGAAAACAGGGAGGAAAACTTCAGAAATTGTTTACATGTCATATAAGACGAACACTATGGCAGGGCTACAGATTTACAGTTAAGACCACGACTCGTCTCGTCGATATATTAACATAGCACTATATTCGAATTTGGAAACACGTGTAGGCTATCAATCTGCGATCCAAATTTTTGGGCTGCATTATGTTCCATCTTACCTACCAACTTTACTTGAGCGGTTACAAGGTAACAAGTATTAAGTGATTCAACATTTTAATTCATTAGCCTAGCCTACTATTAACTCTTGTGAAAGTCTCTGTCAGAATCTCCCGATAGCGCACGGTAGGCTACTCTGAAAAGTTTAGCTATAATTTGTGAGATAACAGGCTATAACCTTGTCATATAAGAATGAATGCAGTAATCGATATTTCTTACCTTGCTCTAAAAGACCTAATACCGTTACTGCAGCAATGCAGACAGTCTGGTCGTGCATCGTTCAGTAGGCGATTTAGTAGAACAGTGAATGTTGAGAGGCAGCAAAGAGCACTTCTGCACGCTTTGAAGGCTGCACTGCGATGATTTTATCTCCACACATGACGCGAAATTTACTCGCTGCACTCACTTGTGACCTTGATGGGCGGAGCATCTAGCCATTCAGGTCATTCATTATCATCATCATGATGACAACCTATGAGTCCAATTAATTTGTTCACTTCATTTACAGACCAGATAGAAAACAGTAGTATCTGAGGATGCCATGATCTGAAGTCTATTGAAAACATTGCTGGAATCTTGTGCACCCCATAGGCCTAAATGGGCAATGAAACATTATCTCGAGGAAGATGCCCCCAGCATTATCAGAGGTGGCAAAGGTAAAAATAAAAAATAAAAATATACGTAGCACGGAGTGACCCCCCCGCCCCCCTAAACTGCCGGCGTCGTGTACACGCAAGGCATATAACCATTAACAAAACCTCACCGGTTTCACAAAAACCGGCGTCGTATAAACAGCACCTTAGTGTACTGTAGTGTTGACTACCGTATATATTTACATCACCTACACTTCATAACATTCATGTGGCAAATCCTATGCAGGGGTGGCACTAGAAAAGGGCCTTAAAGAAAATATGTTTGGGCCAAATACTAGGGGGGTCCGGGGGCATGCCCCCCGTAAGAAATGTTTGAAAAATAACCCCTTAAATGATGACATCTGATGACTTTTATGGGAAGTATTGACACATTGAGATACATATATTTCAAACATTATAGCAACTTATTTATAATAGAGCAAAGCAGCCTAGGCCTACACAAGACTAAACCAAATATGACTGAAATATATAGGCCATCATGATTATTTTGTCAACAGTGATGCAGAACCATGGATTTTTTCAATTTATAACATGTTTTGTTTATAACTCAAACCAACATTGAGTTAAAATGTTGATTAAATTATTTACTATATGCCTACTTGATGATAATATATAGCCTGCCCCCGAACAGTCCTCTGGGCCTATACGTACAAAATAGTGAATCATGTGATAGGCCATACTGATATTGATGCTGATTGAAGAGGTTGAAGGTTGTTAATATTTCAGTTCCAAAGAGAATCAAATTACATCGATTCCTCTCTTCCCAAAGTAATACTGAAGGTCCTACACCTCTCCTCCTAAAATAAATTGTAGGCTCTTACTGTTTTAAGCTACTGCGCCAGGATTGTGTAGGCTAAGCGGCTACAACACTAGTTTTACAGGCGCACAAATGGAGCGCTAGCGTTAAAATGGGGACTGCGACTTTAAATAGGCGACTTTTTATCTATTAGCACAATGCTACAGTAGACTATTTCCACTAAATATTCAGCTCATTATTATGTGCAAGACCAATGTTTACTAAGCATGCCAAAACTTTGATCTCTTGGCACTGTCACCATAACGTTACGTTTTCTCATGGTGAGATGCATGGCATCCCGAAATATGTTTTAGACAAGCCGGGGCGCAAGGTTCACGGATGTGAACGGCTGGACAAACGCGAAATGACAAGTAAACAATGTAGTAGGCCTAAGGTAGACAGGCTTTGTGGTTAAAACTATGAAAACCTGCAAGGTTAGGCTAGTCTGTCACAGCTAAATTCAAGCACAGCTTGCACGCGCAGAAATTAAAATATCCGTATTAGATTATCGGAAAATCAAAACGAGAAAAAAAACAACTTCATACATGATGTCTTTTTAAATCAATTTGTTGACATTTACCGTTCCATGGCTTCTGCTGAGAAACTAGTTCGCCACACACACTGAACTTGAATCAAGCATTCTTCAGAACGCATGATCAACCTAGTCCAGGCAAAGTGAGGTCTGACCCAAAACTAATTGCAACAGAATTTATTTTCACATTTTTATATTTCAATTGATGATCTAAACACCATAGTAAAAGTCCATGAAAATCCAGTTGGTGGAAATATGTTAAAATGAGGGTTGTTTTATGCATTATCCTTCAGCAAATACTGACAAAACTGTAATTAGAATGTTGTAGAATAAGCATTCTAAAGAATATCTGACCCCACCTAACTTAACATGGAATTTTAGAATATTGCATTGTTGAGGAACATTCTTTTATTTTCAAAGAGTTAGTACATTTCTCAGGCTTATTTCAGACTGGTTTGTTGCCAACTGGAAATGGTTGTTGAGTCTTTAAATAGAGCCAGTGGGTTTTTGCATGTAAGTGTTCCACAATGTTAAAGTTGTACAAACACATAGTTTTAACTTAAAAGCATTATTAAGCCTAGGAAAGTGTTTTTGGTGGTCTGATTTAGAGTTCACTGAATCATATACAGTACATGACAAGTATCAGTCCATCATTTTCCAAGACTTATAGTAATTGACCTCTTGCCCGGGGGTTGACTGAGAGACTGTCTGTCCAATCAGAGGGGCCTGTATGATGCCTCTTTACTTTGCACAATTTTGGCTAAAACAGTAATCAGACAGCACAGCATGTTTATGTAAGTGAATGAATGAATGAAAATTGTAAAGTTAAAGATGGACATGATAATGTCCAAATTCGACAGAAAGGTGCAGATAACTGCAACTAGCCTCCAAAGAGGTGACTATTGTTGTGACATCTAGCAAAAGGTGCTTGCTATACTAATAAATATAGTTTAAGATTAATAATTTAAATGCATGCCTATGCATGGGTCATGGTTTTACCAAAATCATAGAACAGCCAAAACTATACATATTCTAAAAGCATATGCCCTGTACATGAAATATAGCATTAATCAACTTATGTCCCATCTTCCTCCATACCATGCATAATACATACTCCTCTGTTCTGTATAGGTGAATCAAGTGAACAGCTGATACATTTTGGCCTGCACTATTAAGAGAAACAAATTAAACATCATAAACTATATATTTTCTAAAAGCATATAACCTCTAGAAGTGATGTTACACCAATTAGGACATGTCCCATCTCCCTCCATGCAATGCACAATACATTGCCCTCTATTCTGTATAGGCGAATCTAGTGTAAAGTGGACACATTTTAGCCTATACTGTCTATGGAAAACAGATTAAATACTCTAAACTATATATTTTCTGAAAGCATATAACCTCTAGAAGTGATGTGACACCAATTAGGACATGTCCCATCTTCCTCCATGCAATGCACAATACATTGCCCTCTATTCTGCATTGGCAAATCTAGTGTACAGTGGATACATTTACAGTCAAGGGAAAACAAATGAAACACCCTAAACTATATATTTTCTGAAAGCATATACCCTCTAGATGAGACATTACACAATTCAAGACATTTCCCATCTTTCTCCATGCCATGCACAATACATTGCCCTCTATTCTGCAAAGGTGAATCTAGTGTAAAGTGGATACATTTTGGCCTATAATGTCCAGGGAAAACAGATTCATTTTCTAAAAGCATATGCCCTCTAGATGAGATATAATACCAGTTAAGTATTATCTTCCTCCATGCCTTGGACATGGTACATATGCCTGTTTTGCATTTACTCTGTATTAAAACACATTGATTTTAATATATCGCTGAAAAAGGTAGAGCATTCCAAAATGTTCAATGTTAACATTTAAAATCATATTATTATTTCATTTGACCATCATTTGTCCCTTTGACCATCATTTGTCCATCATTTGACCCTATTATTTCATTTGACCATCATTGACCCCTGTGGGCTGAATAGTAATTGAGATATAGGGCTATATTTGTCTAATACGCATGGTCACTATCAAATAGCTTAGGGGTTTGTCCAGTCCACATTGGGGGTGGTTTTGTTTTCAAAAGTCCGGCACCTGGCGCAAAATGGTGGATCTATATGTTTCTTAATTAGTCATGGGTGTGTTTTGGGCGTAACATCCTTTAAACCAATGAGAGTGATACTGTCATTCTCTTTAACAGCAAGCAGTGCGACTTCAAAAAGTGCATCGGTATTTTGATAGCGGCGCAGTTAAAGGAATCAGCTTGCACCCGAGACCGTATGGAACAGGTATTCCACTAAACCATGCTTTACTAAAACCAAGCAGAGTATAGCCTATAAACGCATCTGCACTCGTGTATTATTTGAACTCATTGGCAAAGTGAAACTAACTTCTCCGTGGTGTCATAGTCAACGACAAAACAGTTATACACAGTTAATTACTTTCACTATTGACTGACAATAGGTTACCATTGACAAAATAGCCTGAAAAAGGCAACACTTACCCCAATAGTGTTTAAATGACTAAATAAGAAACCTAAGGACATTTATCCTGCAGAGGAGTTGCTTACATCTCGTGACAGTGCGTCTTCAGCTGTGCTCCATATGTGCCTCTCGCCTATTCACTTTTAATTGTCATTAACAATTTGAAAATGATGGTGAATAACTACTCATTGTGAGACGTATTTCCTGATATCTTTATTATAATTATGTTCCCCATTGTAATCGTGTAATTTATAATGTTTTTATGGATGTGCGCTGGTGCACGTTCCTGTGGACGAGAAAAGCAGGGTGTAGTTGTGCACCCGCCCATCACTGTTGATAATGCACTCTTAAAATAACATATAAACAACTCGCCATGGATTTCTGACCAGGTATTTCTTGGTCAGTGGCGTAATGCGTTTTAGGTAGTGTAAGATAGCGATTTTTAGATAATGCGCTAGACCCGTCCTTAGGTCGTTAATTGCCACACGACTGACGAAAAACTATATAATAGAAATACGTGTTGCATCGTGATGATTATACGCTTTGCGCTGTGCTTTTGACTGTCATGATAGGGCCCATAGCCATTCTAACCTCTTGGCAGCCATTTTGGTGGCCATCTTGAAAAGTATAAGTATATATACTCTTTTGATCCCGTGAGGGAAATTTGGTCTCTGCATTTATCCCAATGCGTGAATTAGTGAAACCAACACAGTGAGGTGAAGCACACACTAATCCCGGCGCAGTGAGCTGCCTGCATCAACAGCGGCGCTCGGGAGCAGTGAGAGGTTAGGTGCCTTGCTCAAGGGCACTTCAGCCGTGATACTGTTCAGGGTTCGAACCGGCAACCCTCCGGTTACAGGTCCGAAGTGCTAACCAGTAGGCCACAGCTGCTCCCAAATGACCCCTTTCTGCCCCCAAATGACCCATTTCTCAAGGTCAGATTTTACTAGATTTTTAGTATGTTATTTAGCATGTCTAACAGTAACAGAATCCATAAATAAACCTTTTGTATCAATTTTTTCAATGTTGAACCCTATATTGACCCGCCTAAAGTTACTCAACTTGCACTGGATCATCTTCCTGAATCTCAATATTATCACAAGTGTGGGCAAAAGTCAGCACCAGTCAGAGGCTACATTCATTGTTTTGCACTTTTATGATGTCATCACATCACCAAAAGTATTGGTTTTACCAAAAATATTTGTCAATATTTTAAACTACAAAAATACATACCTATAAAGTATTTTGATACAAAATGCAAAGTCATTTTATTCAACCCAGTCAAATTACGAATATACAATATATTTTGTATTTGAAATATGGAATACATGTACAATAAATACTGCTCATCCCTGTAGGCATCACTTGTTCTGAGATACCATGTTTGGTTCAGGAGATATAATGAAGAATATAGGCGTAATTCAGTTATAATGGAACATTTAATAGTTGCCACGGCGATCATTAGGGTTTTTTGATAATGGTTTCATATCTGAAAATGTTCAGGGCTCCAAACTGTACAAGTTCACCAAGTTTCATGCTTATATGAAAGAATTAGACCTAATTTTCACATATCCCCTGTACTATGAAAGTTCAATAAAACTGCCACAGGTGCAGCTTTTCGCCATTGACCTATGCACAAATAATTCCAATTTTGACAATGTTCCACCACTTGGATTTTCATGGACTTTTGGTATGTGATATGGGAAGGTTTCATGAACTGAATACAACAAAAATAATTTCTGTTGCAATTAGTTTTGGGTTGGGTGATTTTTTCTCACAGATTGCCTGGACTAACCCGTCTACTTTCACTTTCAATGAAATCCCCTAGTAAACGGAATAGCCTACACTACCTGCGGCGTGATATGCGGAAAGATGTGAAGCACAAAACCCGTCGTCATTGTCAGCGGCCTGTTATAGCCTACATAACAATGGCCTGTGTTATACAGAAATATAGCCTACCTCTGACCGACAGACCCCCCCCATTTTCAAGTCGAAAAAAAAAAGGAATTCCGTTTTAAAACGTAAGAATCACACCCCTGATTATTATCTGAGGGACTTTTTCTTCAAACTAGATTCCAGTGTATCTAACTCAGTGTTTTTCAACCACTGTGCCGGGGCACACTAGTGTGCCGTGAGAGATCATCAGGTGTGACAGAAAATTACCCAAATGTCATTCACTGGTCCAGAAAGCTGTTGCATCAAAGAATTTATAACCACATGCTCTCATTGATTGTATGATTGCACTATTTGTGGTATGCAGGCATTGTACAACGCCCATATCCAGGGGCCCCATATCCAGTATTCACAGAATCATCACATATCTAGTTCATAACAACAATTAAATTAGATATAGTCACCTACAAATGAAACAGAGGGCACTTGTTTTATTGAGCAGGTCTTGCATAAAAGCCATAATAAGGCCATATCTGTGTATTATGAAATTTTAGGCCATGGCATGCTTATTTTTTCTTCACACAGGATGTTAGTGTGACGTGGGACATTTTAAGTGTCAAAAGTGTGCTGTGGCACAAAAAAGGTTGAAAAACACTGATCTAACTCTTCAGACTAACACAGGGTGTGGTGGATAGACATGAATCATCTCAGCAATCTCCACTTTAAGTTTCTTAGTAATATGCTGCCTATACTCCACCCATACTTCCCATATTCAAACACATACACAAATTCTCTCTTAACCTTTCTGGTCATGAATGCACACTGATTTACTATGAAGTAGCGGCCAATAAAAAAAATAAAAAAAAGTATGATCTATAGCCCAATGTGCTTCAGGGTTAATAAAAAAATATTTACATTTTTTCAGCAGATACAAACAGTTGTAAAACAGTTGTATACATATCAGGTGGGCCTATGCAAAAGACTGTGGTAAATTTGTCATTCTGTTTTCTGCACAAGATTGCTCAGGAACTAACAGTCTGCAGCTCTGTGGACCTTCATCCAACAGGAAACGGTTAAGTGGAGCAGCAAAGGTGGGGGAGTCATAGAGCAGAGCGGGCGGAAGAGCAGCTACGTGCTGCTGAACTACGCCTTCCTGACCAGGAGACAGGCCAATTTATCCATTAGCAAAAACACTGTTGGGCTGCTAGTCAGTCCAGGAAGATGCGGGACACATTGTTGCCTTGAAAGGAAATGTTTGTTTTTTTTGTAAGGAAAGGAATTTTTTTGTAACCTTACTTGGGGCGCCAATAAGTCCACAATCCAGTCGGTGTACAATTAGGTAACTACTTTTCACCCCTTTTGCAGAACAATGGCTGATAATTAATTAAGAAGATTAGCAACACATAGGATGCAGAAACAGTACAGCACCAACCTTTCATCTACAGATATTAGTGTGTTGATTTTCTTGTGATGCATCAAGTATCCCAGAATTTATGTATCTTTTTGATACCATCACCATATTGTATTGGGAGTTACTCTCTGATTTCCACATTTAGTATTATTTGGACTTCTCGTAGCCCAACCTTTGCAAGGTTTCTGCATGCTAGTCAGCACACTAGCTTTAGACCACTGAGGAAGTAATTCTGATCGTGATCCTGATTAGTTGAACAGTAGGCCTAAGACAGCCGCTGCTCTGGCACACAGGAAATGAGTGATAAGAACTATAGATGTTTTCAGACACGTTCTGCACTATATGCAGATCTTTGTCATATGATGCTAACTGTACATGCAGAAGACACCGACGCACATGAACAGAATCTCTGCGTGTTTGAACACACACATGAACAGAACTGCATGTCCGGCTATGATGTTCAGATATACAGCTCAACCGCTTGACATCCACAGAACATGCGGAATTGCACCTATGTCTGAAAGCAACTTGTGATGTATGGACTTTGTACTTTTACTTTACTCTCGGTCCATCAACCCATACTAAAAGGATGGGCCAAGGAAAACACAGGCCAAGAGTTCTTTTCTAGTGAACTATATTTACATAATACTCTTTTACAGAGAACCATAATAAAAGTATAAAACACTTACAAAATTGGCATCAATGTACATAAAAAAATAAGATCCATCTCCTGAACAATAAAATTCATACATACAAAAAATATTTTTATATATATAAATATACATGGACATCCTGACAACCAGGATATCTTCAACTACAGCACTAAGGCCTTGACTCTGGAAGATCACAAGTATCTTTCCTGCAAAAAAAAAACAAAAAAAAACTAAAACATTTTGGGTGTAAAAAAAAAAACTCATTGAATAGTTTTAGCATTAAGTCACATTCCATAATTCAGTCAAATATTCGGCAGAGATAGACAAACCAACATGACTTAGTGTATGCGTAACATGTGTGACTAAAGTGTGTATGTGTGTCTGACTAAAGTAAGTGAAAGTGTGTGTGTGTGTGTGTGTGTGTGTACGCGCCTCATCCGAACTAGCTTTGAGTGTTTTAGTGTTTTCAACGTGAACCCTGCCTCCCTTAAACAGCAACGAACAGAAATCACCCTACAGAATTGAGTGCATGGAACAGCATCAAGACAGCGTGACAAGACAGAGTAGAAGGAAACAAGACATATTCTTTTGGAAAACAATGGAACCAGAATGAAAACCAGCCGAGTCAAACAGCATCTGCGCAACACAACACCTATATGCAAACACACAACACCAACAGGTGTGCCAACACACAACACCAACAGGGTGTGCCAACAAGGTGACCCAGTTTGGGATGTCATGGGGGGACGACTCTCCTTCACGGGAGAGACATCAGCTGAGGGAAATCATGAGAGCAGTTCCTGTGACAAGTTTATTTACCAACAGATAGAAAAACCCTCAGAGAAAAAAACAACAAAAAAAAAAATAAAAAAATAAAAAAAAAATCACAAATTAATGCGACTGCAGGCATGTGGTGTTTACATTAGTTAGCACTTGCTAACGAGGCAGTACAGGCACTCTGGCTGCAGCCATGATGAAGCTCCTAGGCACCGACTCCAAAATCAGAGGGGAAAGAAGGCAACGAAATACAGAACTCTAACCAACCATTCAACTGCACGAGAACCGTCAAGAGGAGGCAACTGTGATATGGGACTTCCAGTACAATATGCGGGGCTGCTTACAGGCTGTTTAACCCTTTGTGTTGTGCTGGGATTCAGTGGTTTAGTACTGAGCCACAGGTTCAGTAGTAGTGTTTCTTTCATTTTAAAAATGTTTATCTTTTTTTTTTCTTCCCCTGGCTCGGGAATAGTTACTGTTCTCAGGCCTTGGGCCCTATAATCCCTTCAAACTCTTTGTTATATACACCTGGTATATACATACACTCACACATATACAAATACAGACACACAGGTGCACGCACACATACGCAAATGCTTTAGCTGAAGGCAGTCCATCGAGGGGGTTTCTCAGGCAGATTAAGAGTCCAATCTCAGAAGCACGTAGATAATTTCACAGAGAGCAGATTGCGTGTAAAAATGGGATGGGTGTTCACGCTGGGCAGTCACTGACTGTTTGTCCGCAGAGCTGGCCCCCTTTCAGAGGCAGTTATAAGCTGCTGGCCCCCCCCTTCAGCCTCTGCCCCTGGCTACTTCACGGGTGACTGGCCAGCAGCTCGTCCAAGTCGTCCATCCACTCCTGCGTGGCCTGCCCCTTCAGCAGTGAGTCCACCAGGTCGCTCTCACCTGGGAAGCTGGGCAGGTTGGCGCCTGACTGGGCCGGGTTGTAGCCAAATGGCAGCTGCTGGCCAGACGTCCTATTGACCTGGTAGCCCTGGCCGCAGGGCATGCCGGCTGTGCGGTTGGGCACGCCGCCAGGCTGCGGCTGCCCGAAGGCCGACAGGTCAGGCAGCTGGGCCTGAGGTGGAGGCTGCGCTTGCCCCGGCTGCTGCCCCAGTGAGGGGTTGTTGGTCCTTTGCTGGGGCATGCCGGGCATCATCTGTCCCGGGTTCATGCCCGCCATGGGCCTGCCGCCCATGCCAGGCTGCCCGAAAGGGCCGTTGGTGGGCATCTTCGGCATGCGCGGCTGCATGTGGAAGCCCTGGTTGGGGAAGCCTGCGGGCATGCCTCCGTTGCTGGACGAGGCCTGGGCACCCATGCCCTGCTGCATGCCCGCCTGCTGTTGCTGCTGCTGCTGCTGCCAGGACTGCGTCTGCGTGGGCATGCCGCCCTGCATGCTGCCGGGCATGGCGGCATTCATGCTGCTGGCCATGGGGTTGGCCATGTTGCTAGGCAGCCGTGCCTGCATCTGCTGCTGCTGCTGCTTAAGCAGGACGGCGTTGGGCTGGCTCTTGAGGAGCTGCTGCTGGGCCAGAAGATTCTGGCGGAACTGACCCAGCATGCCCCCCACGCCCACACCGGGCCTCTGCTGGGCCGGGTGCTGCGATGGGTGCATGGGCATGTTGGCGTAGAGCACGTCCATGCTGCTGCCGCCGCCACATGACGACAGGCTCAGGTCGGCCTGGCTGGCGGCCGGTGGGGCTCCCGGAGCGGGACCAGGACCCCCCTGACCCACGCCAGCCATCCCCATCATGGCCTGGTTCTGGGGGAACATGCGCTGGGAGCTGGGGGCGGGGCCTCCCAGGGGGTTCACGTTACCCATTGGTTGAGACGAACCTGTGGGGGCGGGAGACCAGAAATGTTGTCAGAAATGGGACTAAAATAAGCTTTATGTGACAGCACAGTAAATAGTAAATGAACTTACTGTGGCGCCCTTGTAATTCTCAGAAAGCATTCGATACAATCTCGTGGGGCCACATAAAGGCAGTCATTCAGACTGCCATCTCACAACTTATTTTTGCCAGTCAAATAAGCTTAGCAGTGAACACACTTTGCATGTTGGTGATGATGTTGATTACATGTACAGTAGATGATACACTACCGTCTGCATGTCATCAGGCTTTGACAAACAGCTCATTGTATTATATATGTAATAAAAAAAAATAAAAAAAATGTATGACATCAACTTTTATTGTGCATGGCATATTACCAAATTGCTGACCGATGAGTCATTAGCTTTGTCTCGTTTCAGGGGCTACATGGTTCTAAGGCTAGACTGGTAGCGTCATAGTGGTGTGACTAGTGCTGTCCCATTTCGTGGGCTCCTTCGAATTCGGTTGACAAACCCACCCCATTTTGCATAAAGGCTATATAATTAGTCCAAGGGTGAATTACATCCATCAAAGGCTTATTATAGCGTTTGTTTGTGACATCTAGCCTATGGACGGATGATAACAAATTAAATTTGATAAATTATTAAATGTGTCCCTTAGCAAAGCAGCAAATACAATTTTATCAGTTCAAATGAACTAATGAGTAAATGAACCGTACACACACAATGCCGTTGTAGATCACGGCATAGTTTATTAGAATAATATCTTTCTTAATCTCTATTTACACACAACTCTTTGACTAATTAGGCTTTTTATGGCGATATGGTGATATGCGCCCAAACGCCACACATTCCTCAAACTTTCCATATTAGCTTCATTAGCTTACTTGCTAGTGAACTTACTTGCTGAACATGTTTGTATGGACATTCTGGTTGATGTTAATTCATATATGTATGAGAGAAGCTGCAGCTTATGAGTATGTTGCGTCGTGGCATAAGGCTTTGGTAGCGCTAACTCTGGCATAAGGCTTTGGTAGCGCTAACTCTGGCATAAGGCTTTGGTAGCGCTAACTCTGGCATAAGGCTTTGGTAGCGCTAACTCTGGCAGAAATCTCCGGTGTTCTTGCTCCATGTAGTTTCGTGTTGCAGACAAAAAGTATAGAAGTAACAGTCTTGTTACAAAAATGTTGCCGTTTTTGGACCAGGCTGTTTTTGTTGCCGTTTTTGAAGACTGGGCTGTCTACAGAGAACACGTTTTTTTACAGTGTATTCAGGTGACTGGCAGCTAGCAAATTGTGAGGAGATGTTTGCTATAAGAAAGTTTTAGCTTAGAAACCCCGTACCATCGCTTAGAGCACCTTAAAGGTTAAAAAAAAAAAAAAACTCTTAAGGGTGCCTTTAACTTGCTAGATTTAGACCAAAATCTCCTAAAATAACAACAGCAACAAATAAAATCTCAAGAGCAGCGGACAAGGGCCTGAGGGTACAGAGACGTGGGGAAGCCTGTGGTCACTTTACCTGGAAATTGGGACACCTGCGTCTGCTGCTGGAATGGGTTCTGATTGGCCGGCTGATTCTGTTGGTCCTGGTACTGAGGAGGCGGGCGGGTCAAGTGCCTCTGGAGCTGCTGCTGTTTCTCCTGGAAAACACACACACACACGTCAACACACACATTTTAATGCTTTTATTTGGACCTTAACACAGGGGAAGATTCACAGATGCAAACATTGAAGGAAGTATGTTACACACTTAGGCAGGTCTGATCAAACACAGAATGCATTGTGCCATTTTCATTCTGAACTGCATGACTATGGGTAAATCATGGCTTCGTCGCTTCCAGATGGATAAACTACCTATTATTGTCAACACACACATTCTCAGCTCATCTATGCAGCAGGGGCGCCATCACCTGGCCATGTAAAAAACTACTGCAAATCCATTCCAGACTTGGAGTTTGCTCATTTGTTTTTATACCTACACTACCGTTCAAAAGTTTGGAGTCACTTAGAAATGTCCTTGTTTTCATCATTAATGTTGTAAATGACAGTTGTAGAAAGAAATGTCTGATCTTTAATGCAATTTACAGATGCCCATTATCAGCAACCATTTATCCAATGTTCCAAAGGCACATTCTGTTTACTAATCTGATATCATTTCAAAAGGCTAACTGAGAAAAAACATTGGAGAACCCTTTTGCAATTATGTAAGCACATAATGTAACCTGAAAACTGCTGCCCTGATTAAAAACATTTGTGGAAAGGAAATGTCTAAGTGACCGCAAACGGCAGTGCATTTTCAGCAATAACTGAGAAAATATGTTTATAACATTACAGATGACAAGCCCCCAAATCTGATAAATATGAAGCTTACATTTCCCTCCATTAACTCATTGAATGCCAAGCTGTTTTCGGAAGCTTTGTCCTAGAGTGCCAGCAATCTAGACCATTGTTGATGATTTTTGTACAGCCACAGCATATTCTGTGTTATAGCTATGAAAACATACATATGGCTCGTTTAAAAGATGAGACTTTAAGCTCTCAGTGGGTGCAAACCGTGTATTTCTACACGTCTCTGTTCCTGAGAAATCCCAAGCTAAACAGTGGCTAGTTTTCATCAAAATCGATGACAAGCAGCCCCCAAATCTGATAAATATGAAGCTTACATTTCCCTCCATTAACTACGCAATGGGAAGTGCAAGATATTCTGAGAGTAATGACACTGCGTATAATTTCCACACATGTTGACAAACGGGGTATGCAACAGTGCCTTATTTCCACCCCTTCCTTAAATTCACTTCTCATACACGCACACAAGGATTTTATGTCACATTCATAGAGATACTTTGTAAAACATGTAGTGAAATGGCATAATATTTTTATGCCAGAATATTTTTTATGGTGTGCTTCACAGGCAGCATATTGACTTGTGTGGAAAACGGAATATCAGCAACCAACCCATCAGCCATTTTTACGTATGGATAAACACAACAGGAATAAAATAACCTGTTAAATTCCAAACAAGATACTAATAGTATTACAGACACTTGCCGCTGCTGAAATTAAAAGTCAGATTGATTCATTTTTAATACATTAAATCATTTTAATCTGTAATGGTACAGACACCTTTTGTCCACAGATGATTTAACTGTGGTGGGTGGAACTATATATGAGATAAAGCTGATCCACCGACCTGCTCTCCAGCAATCAGCTGCTGTTGCCTCTGCTGCTGCTGCCTGAGGTACTGCTGCTCCATCAACTGCATCTGCTGCTGCTGCTGCTTGAGGGCCTGGGCTTGGGCCTGGGCCTGGGCCTGGGCTGCCTGGCCGCTCAGGTACGCCGCGTTGCCGTGGTTACCGGCCATGGGGTTCCCCCCCTGCTGGTTGGCCATGGCGTTACCGGGGCCGGGGACGTGAGGCGCCGACGGGTAGGATCCCTGGTCCTGCTCGGGGGGGAAAGAGAGAGAGAGAGAGAGAGAGAGGAGTGCAGATGTGAGTGGTTTGGACTGGGAAGGCCACTAGGGGGCGCTTGAAGCCCCAAAACCAGACAGCAGACTGTGTGGCAGCAATCTGTGCCAGACCAGCGCCGGACTAACTGACTGACATCCGATCCCTGGTCAATATTCACTACGTTTGCTCATTTTAAAGAGACTTTGATAATCTCCCGCATAATCAGCATTAGAGTACCACATTTCAAGCATTTTAGAAACATAATCTAACAGAGGCAAGTGATGAAAAACTAGTTTTTAATCATAACAATAATCATGATTACTTCTCCCAAGCAAGGCGAGAAGAGGCGGAGAGAGAGACGGGGAGAGAGAGAGAGAGGGAGAGAGAGAGGGAGAGAGAGAGAGGGGGAGAGAGAGAGGGAGAGAGAGAGGGGGAGAGAGAGGGAGGGAGAGAGAGAGGGGGGGAGAGAGAGGGAGAGGGAGAGAGGGGGGGGAGGGAGAGGGAGAGAGGGAGAGGGGGAGAGAGAGAGAGAGAGAGAGAGAGAGGGAGGGGGGGGGGAGGGAGAGGGAGAGAGAGAGGGAGAGAGGGGGGGGGAGTGAGAGAGAGACGGAGTGAGAGCTGAAGAGGGTTTAAATGTAAAAACCACCATATGCGCCACGCAGTCAGAAAGCGAAAGACAGATCCACAGGGGCAGTGGAGAGGAAAACAGGAGCGAGGGAGGCAGAGTGAAAGAGAGAAAGTGTCTTCTCTCTTCTCTCGCGAGAGGAAAAAGCCCAAGCGAGCCAGCACAGCTATATTTAAATAAAGAGAAGAGGGGAGGGGTGGGGGGCCGAGCCTAAAATACACTTCCGAGGACTCCTGCCAGAGGAGGGGGTGAAGAACTCCATGAAAGAGTGCTTTGTCGTCCATCCCTCCTCCCTCCCTCTTTCTCTCCCCAACTCTCACACAGGGCTGCATCTAATGCCTGGCCCTGCCCCCATCCACTCTAACCAAGAGAGAAACATGCACTCAATCTCTATCTCTCTTTCTCTCTCTCTGTGTGTGTGTTTGTGTGTGTGTGTGTGTGTGTGTGTGAACGCCTGCTTCTTAGCAACCATCTGCCTGACCCAGACACACACACACACACACAGTGTCCATCTAGCTAGTTTAAGGGCCCCTGGCCAGACAAGCAGGGACAAAAACACAGTACAAACCCTGTCTGGTGTAAGAGAGGAAGCAGACAACACACACACACACACACACACAGTGGGCACACAAATGACCACATACATACACACTATGCACTATAATACATTATTTTCTAAAGTGCCAATGCTAGAAATCTCGATAGTTATCCACCATCATTCTTGTCACCATGTATGTAGCATACAAGTAGTCTGGTAATTGTAGTCCTGTATGCACTATGTAGCCTAATTAAGCATGCAGTGTATGCTAATATGTTGTATTCAGGATGTGTGTAAGAATCTCCCCTCCCCCCCCCCCCCCCCCCAACCACATTAGCTAGGATCTGCACAAGATTTCTTCCTACTACAGTAAAACGCTGTCGCTTTCGTTATAGTACTTGGGCTCTTGAAAGAGCATTGAGACAATATCCATTGTTCCTGACTTGGCCTAAATAAATAAAAGTTATGCATTCGAGTAGGGACAGTGAGTTTTGGCCTGCCTGTGTTCGTATGTTATAAAGGGTGGCGTGTGTTTGTTGGATTGTCTGTGGCTTGTCGGTATCCTTGAAAATGCCTTTCTGCACTCCCAGTCTAGAGGGGAGAACTCTGGCTAACTTCTCTGAACTTGGAGTGGATGAATAGACACATTGAGAGGAAGCGCTGTCTAGTGTGCATATAGATTTAAGATCCAACAGAGAACAGAATGATACGGACCTCCTGAAAGGCTATGGTCCTTTTTATGAACGAGTGTTGCATTACCCTGCAATACTTTCAAGTGTACCTTTGCAATACTTCTGTGTTTACTTGGAATACTTTTTGTTTAAACAACGTATTGTGAGGCAGTGCACTGATAACGCAAAGTATTGAGGGGCCATGAGAAACACATAAGGAACCGAAATGCAGATGATGAGGGGAAACGACCTCCATGACCCCTTATTTACATTATTAGTTGTAGTTCTTCATTAATAGCAATCTACACAGTATACATGCTGTACATTCACTTGTTTTGTTCATAGCACTGGTGCTACAGAGGTTGATAGCTTTGTAGCACCATCCACACAATCTCTACCATCAGCATGTAGTTCCAAACACCTCACCTGTAGCATGGGCTACATATATGTAGCACTGTACAGCCCTGCTTAGATCACATCATCATACGCAGCTTAAGGGTCTCTGCCGCTCAGTGAGTGTGTTGGAGTTTAGACTAGTCTGTGTTTGGCGCAAGTGTCTCAGTGGTTAGTTCTCTACCTTGCCAAAATACGCAAAGACATTCTAGTCTCCACAACCTAAACACACACTGAGGAGATAGTTTTCCCCATCAAGTGTCAGCAGTATTCATGTGCGAGACATCCAAAAGATGGGTTGCACCAAGCACTCATATTTGAGCGTAACCCATGGTCTTGGTTTACCAAAGTCTTGTTTGGTGTGCGTATCAAACCACTCCCTGTGTGTTTGTGTACAGGATCGATACCTGATTTGAGGTGGTGGGTAAAATGTTTGGTGGAGATGGTCTCTAAGGTATATAGACTACTACCTCTTGTGGTTTGTGTACAAGTGAGTTTGTAGCTTGCTGACATGTGTGCGCCAACTTCCTGTACTCATATTTCAACTGGTGCAGCTTTTCACAAACAGGATTTTTGCAAATATGCATCTGCTCATGTTAGAGCTGAATGACTGAAGTTTGCTGAAGACAACCATTACAGCCATTACCAACCCTTATGCCTGTATCCTGTCTCTATGGAAACTACCAGTTATTTATGTAATGAAAGATCACCTGTTCTTCAATATGACCTGCAACTAACGATTATTTTCATAATTGATTAATCTGTCGATAAAATGTCAGAAAATGGAGGAACAAATGTCGATCAGTGTTCCCAACATTAATTTTTTGTCCACGAGCCAAACACATTTAGTGTACTTTCATAACAGAGAACGTGAAAATATTCAAGTTTAAGAAACTGCAATCAGACAATTCTGAGGTATTTCACTTTAAAAATGACAAACCGATTAGCCGATTTCCAAAACAGTTGCCAGTTAACTTAATAGCTGACAACTAATCAATCGATTGACGAACTGTTGCCGCTCTAACATGACTATAAATCCATACGACATCTTACCTGTGGATGCGGCATATGCGTTGGTCTGAAGGGGAGCCCTGCCTTCTGCTTCATGGCTTGCTGCTGTTGTTGCTGCTGCTGCTGCTGCTGCTGTCGCATCATGGAGAGCAGAACCTGCTTGCGATTGGGCCCCTGGGGTGGTACTGGGGCACCGGCCTCGAAGTGGGTGAGGGGTTTGGTGTTGTTGTAGTCCGGCATGGCCGACTGGGGTCCTCCCGGGCCACCCTGGGGGTGCCCCATAGGCCCAGGAGGCGGGTGGCCCATCAAGCCAGGGTGCCCGCCAGGCTGCATGTAACCCCCAGCGCTTGGCACCGCTTTGGCCTTGGGGTTGGGGAAGTCCTGCGGGTACAGGGAGGGGCTGGTGGGCTTCTCTAGCCCGTACACGGAGCCCCCCAGAGGGCTCTGGGTTGGGGGCGCCGCCTGAGGGGGCCAGGACGAGGGGTGGTTGGGGGGCGTGTGGAACTTGGGTGCTTGTTGTTGTTGTTGTTGTTGTTGTTGCTGCTGCTGCTGCTGCTGTTGTTGTTGTTGTTGTTGTTGCTGTTGTTGTTTTCGTTGCTGCTGCTGCTGTTGTTGTTGTTGTTGTTGCTGCTGCTGCTGCTGCTGCTGCTGCTTCTGCACTTGCTGCTGCTGCTGCTGTTGACTCTGGATCATCTGGGCCCTCTGTTGCTCACGGGCAGCCAGCTGCTGGAGCTGCTGGGCTGGGGACAGATCCTTGGGGGGCCCCGGCATCAGGTGGTTGGGCTGGAGCTGACGAGGCGGCTGGCCTTGCGACGGCACCTGAGCCTGGGACTGCTGCTGCTGCGGAGGCCCCGGTAGGGCCGGGGAGGAAGCGGCGGAGGCGCCGGAGGCTCCAGCGATGGGGGAGCTGGTGTGCAGGCTCGGCCCGGAGGGAGTGGGCCTCATGTGGGGAGAGGAGGTGCGCGGCTCGTGGTCAAAGGAGGAGCCCACCGAGGGAAACTCGGTCTTGATGTTGGCCAGGTCTGGTGGTAGCAGGTTGGACTGCTGCTGTTGTTGTTGCTGCTGCTGCTGTTGTTGTTGTTGCTGCTGGGATGAGGTTTGCCGGGGTCCGGTAGGGGGCAGCTCGGGGTCCTTGCCGTTCTCGAGGGCGTCGTTAAAGATATCCTTTATGTCCTCGTAGTCCACCGAGCGATTGAACTCCTCCATCAGCTCGGACCACTCCTGCTCGTTGAGGTTGAGGTCGGGGAACAGGCTGTTGTTGCCGCCGGTGCCTCCTGGCGTGGGCAGGAGTTCGTCCATGGGTTCCTGCTTCAGCTCCTTCAGCAGACGCATGTCCTGCTCCGAGCCCCGCCCCCCGACGCCATCCCCGCCCAACCCCGTGCCGTTCTGCTCCACGCCCCCGCCGTGCGTCCCGTTGTGGCCGAGGGCGTCAACGCTGATGCCGTGCTTACTGTCCAGAGGCGACATGGCGCCGTTGGAGCCTCCGTTGAGGCCGCTCAGCACGTCCTCCATGCAGGACTTCTTGGAGGGCGGGTAGCCGCTGCCGTCGCCGAAGCCGTTGATGGGATCTCGGCCCAGCGGAGAACCGGCATTCTCCAGCTTCCTCTTCACCGTCTCCTGGAGCTGAGAAAGAGAACGAGAGAGGAGGAGGACGAAGAGAGATGCTGGTCAGCGCACCATTCCACACTTAAACAATGTACAGTATCCTTACACACTCACACACGCACGGTACCGCTAGAAAACAATAAACTACTCTTGCAGCGCTTACATGTGTATAACTGCTCACCTTCACAGTTTGATAACGAGGAATAAAATATATAAAATGCCTACCTAAAAAGGTTCAAACAGCATGAACAAGTAGTACTTACTAGCAATCATCCTTTTTCTCATAAAGGCTTTAAACATTACACATTACGTAAGGGATAACGGCCGCCAAGGTGTCCTGTTATACGGAATTAACGGACGAGGGGGGAGGCAATAGTTATATATTTATAGTAAGCAAAGGAAGCATGCGGTTCCGTTTAAAAAGAAGCTGACTTGTTCAGTTTGTTGTACATCTTTCTTTGGACCTAATAGCATGGACAGTTAGCTTGTTTACAGTTAATTCCATTGTTGCGAAGCCTGCTTCCAGGCTCAACAGTCAGCCTACTATAGTTGTTATAGTTACCATTCATAAGGTAACTTTTTTTACCAGCTCTACTTCATAGGTGTCCCGTTATTCAGAATTGATAGCCACCCCACCAGCCAATCAGAAAAGAGTATTTCTTCTCTCCGGGTGATAAACATCTTTAACGACCGGCTCACACTGCTCACACATTACTCATAATCCAGAGTGTCCCAATCGGATCCTCAGACAGTCAGTACATGGGGACAGAAATGCACAGCGTGCACATTAGGGGTGGGAACCACAGTGTCACTCATGCCACTTCACCCAAAATAACACGATTAGAATATCACGATTCAGCCATTCTGCAATACCCGATACATTGTAAACGATTAATCTATGATTGGCTACATCATCAAAATAACCGTGAAGAAGAAAAAAAAGGAGAAAAGATGGAATTATGTATTAATTCACTGCATTTCACTAATGATTACAAACAAAGTGCAAAGTGCATAAGTTTTAACTTAATGCCTCTTAAAGATATACTGTATATTCGTTGGCAGCATACCGATAACATATCATACAGAAGTCATTTGTCCTACCCCCCTATATAGCCTCCAGTCAGAAGCACCCTACTTGTCACAAGTGTTGGTCCTTTGGAGAAAAATTGTGTGTGCTGAATTGGAACTACTGGTCTCTCCATACCTGCAGTTACTCCCTGGGTTTTCTATCTCCGTCACACACACACATACACACACACACACACACACGATGGAAATCTACAATCTCTGCATGTAAAAGGAAGTTCTATGATGGAAAGAGCCAATCAATAAGAGGCCAGTAGCTTGCATGCTTGTTCACCCAGCCCATTGTATGCTGGCCTTATGTGTGAAGTGTGGAGATAAGGGAGATGTTTTAACTCAAGGATACCCCACAGACATCAAGACACCAGCTGACCTTCTCTGCTCTTTTATCACCACAACCAGCGGGGTTTTTCCATGAAGTTGAGTCCACAGCAGTGCCGTGGCTGTGCGAGAGGGAGCCACTAGATGTTAGGCCAACATACGCTAAACACATACACTTCAGTGGATTTGTACTACCATAGCTGTGTTTTTAAAGTGTAACTTGAGTTTGTAAACCTTCATGTTACACAGGATTTATAAACTGTGCTTGTTTGGGCCTCAAGAAAAGCCATCTTAGTAAGCAGGGTCCTCACACTTTGCCTTCTGATACAGGTGCCACGATTTGATATTCACACAGTGCATTCTTCACCCCGATAAGGCATGTATGAGGAGGGGCAATAAGGGCTCAGGTTGGTTCAGGTGTAGGTTTTTGAACATTCTAAGTTCCGCAACAATTGAAGGTTCTAAAATTCTATGTTGAATTCAATGAACCCAGATATTCTTTAGAATGTTCATTTCTCAACATTCCCGTCACACCGGTGTGACGGTACTCCTTTAAGGGTTAAGAACATACAGCAAGTAGCCTGCTGATGCAGAGCTATGCAAGTACTGTGACTTACATTTCCTGTTGTCATCTCCAACTACAGGTGAATCAAACTAACTGAACTCAATAGTAAGAGACATCAGAACATCTTCTGTCCTAACCTGGGGAACCAGAGTCTGACGTGGGCACTGACTTCCTGCTTCCGGCTACAGTTATACACAAACTGTCTGATAAAGTGTCTCCAATCATGACATCCATATTCTTCGTCATTTCCTAGACTACTCCCCAACGGGCTTGACTTTACAATGCTCTGGGAGACAGGAAATGATTACTAAATCAGACCCGTCATGACCAGTATCATTTATTTTGGTCATACAATGTGTAAAAGAAAGGTTTCATATTGCATCTGGTGTCAATAAATCACATTTCCCATTTTAAGAATATGGCCTTTTCCCTTTACAGGCCACATGATTGGCTGACAAAGACTGATTAACATTAACACGGCGTCACCAAGTGAAACATAAACGTGAACTAGCCTTAGTCCCAAAGCAGTTCAATATTGTACGGTGAAGTGCAAAGCAAACTAGAACATGGTCTTAAAACAGCTGTATTCAGTACATGACCGTATTCAGGTAGAGATGAAAAAAATATAGAATTTTTAAAAACAACCTGTCCCACCTGAGGCCTACATATGACAACAGACTTGGCACTGTATGAGCCAAGCACGATGTGTGTGTGTGTGTGTGTGTGATCCACCTACAGGTCTGTGTGTATGACCGGCACTATGTGTGTGTGTGTGTGTGTGTGTGTGTGTGTGTAATCCACCTACAGGTCTGTGTGTATGACAGGCACTATGTGTGTGTGTGTGTGTGTGTGTGTGTGTAAAATCCACCTACAGGTCTGTGTGTATGACAGGCACTATGTGTGTGTGTGTGTGTGTGTGTGTGTAATCCACCTACAGGTCTGTGTGTATGACAGGCACTATGTGTGTGTGTGTGTGTGTGTGTGTGTAATCCACCTACAGGTCTGTGTGTATGACAGTTTGGCGTTGCGGGGGAGAAAAAGGGCGGTCAAACTTGTGTGAGCACATTTGTGTATTTCAGTCTGCGCATGTCAAAAATTCAAGAGTTGACAGATCACAGAACCTGAGTATTCTGCCAGATATTATTCTGCCAGATATCATATCATTATGAAATCACGCACTGCCACAAAAGGCAATCATTTTTCAATATTCATTCATTCATGGGCTACTTTAAACCTGCACTTAGTTCTGTTAAAACAGACAGCATCAGGGGCTTAACTAAACACACACAACAGCATGAAGAGAGGCCTCCGTGGTCACTCACAACATTCAACAAATCACAGATCTTACAGTGGACACACAACCCTTGGAGGGGACACACAACCCTTGGAGGGGACACACAACCCTTACAGTGGCCTGTGAATACAACTGTAGTTTCGCAGGGCCTCTCACGAGTGGTCAAGCCGGAGGGGAGCAGACGCCGGCCCTCTAATAGTAGATTAGAGCCAACTTACTAGACTCTAAGTGCTCACCTAGCACCAGGGTGTGAGGACGAGCACACAGGCCAGAAGTCTGGTCCTCTCTGGGCGGCACACTATGGGATTAAATGTTTGCGTTTGCCTGGACAGTGCTGTCGATTGCTCAATGACTAAAAAGCGTGGCCGCTCTCTGCACTCTGTGTGTGTGTGTGTGTGTGTGTGTGTGTGTGTGTGTGTGTGTGTGTGTGTGTGTGTGTGTGAAGGGCCGCACAGACGCGTTTGCTTTGGGAGGATCAGTTAAAGACACGGGAACAAGAAAACACTCATTTGAATAGGAAATTATTCCGCTGGAACATGTAACCAAAAGCCAACACATATAACTGGTCCAAGTAACCCCTGCTAGGTCAAGGAACACTTTTGATATGCGACCCCCTCCCCACTCCAACCCACAACCCCCCTACCCAACGCAATCCTCTGTGGGCCCTGGGCAGGGATCGTTTGATAGTGCCTGGAATGTGCTAGACTGGGTGCATTCTGAATGAGCAGGCAAGTATGTGCGTGCGCGCTCCATCACCCTCTCTCACACAAACACGCTCGCTCGCTCGCTGATCGCTTGATCTGGTCTTTCTCACACTCCAGTGGAAGCCGAAGCGGCTCCTTGATCTAGGTTGAAAAGCTGGAGGGGGGTGTGCACAAAGCGGCCTCTCTGATCTAACCAACGTCCCCACGGAGAGGGAGTGTGTGTTAGTTTGTGTGCATGTGTGTTGGTGACTCACTGCAGGGCTTTCTGAACCTGAAAAACTGGTCTCAGAGTGTCTCTTTCTCTCTGGAGTGAGCTTGTGTGTGTGTTATGTGTGTGTGTGTGTTGTGCGCCAACTCTTCTTTCGCTCTTCAGTCTCCAGGACCGTACGCAAGCGCCTTTCTTCAGTGCCCCCCCCCCCTCTAGTATCAGTTGCTATTTTATCTCTAATGATTTTCTCTCCCACATGACCAACCATTCATTGCACTCATCAATTTCAAGGAGAAAGCTGTTGCTCTTCCTTCCATGCTAAATCTCTCTCTCTCTCTCTCTCTCTCTCTCTCTCTCTTTTGAACCCTAAACATTCTCTTCTGCACGACTCCTGTTTGCATGCCCCCTGCTTCCCCCACTGTAAGTGTGTGTGTGTGTGTGTGTGCATATCTCTCTCTCTTCCTCACTCTCACCACCACCACAGTCCCCCCGAGCCACATGAAACTAATTAACATGTGTATAGACAGAGGAGGCCACAACAAAAGAGGCAGCAGCAGCAGCGGCGGCGGCAGCACAGAGGCCGAACGGAGGGGCAGGGGGGCCGAGGGGGGCCGAGGGGGTGTGGGAGCGTGGCGAATTCCTGGCCGAGCGCGGCCGCCAGCCAGTGCCTGCACCTCTTTGAAGCCCCGCAGGGGCCCGGCCGCCACAATGAGCCGCCCCGGGATGAGCAGGAGAGCTGGACGCTCCACTGCAGCAGGGGGGGGTAGTGAGAGAGTGCAAGAGGGGGGAGCATGTTTAGGTGAGAGAGGGAGAGAGAGAGAGAGAGAGAGAGAGCGTGCAGGACAGGGAAAGTGGAGAAAGTGTGTGAAGTGTGTATGTGAGAGAGTGAAAGGGTGAGTGTGTGTGTGTGTGTGTGTGTGTGTGTGTGTTTGAGAGAGAGAGATTATCAAAGAAAGAGAGAGAAAAAGAAGGAAAGAGAGTGTTGTGTGGAGAATGGACAGAGGAGACAGCACTACAGAAGGGAACGAAAGGTGACCGACCAGCCAGACAAGAACACCGAGTGAACAGGGGGAGGCAAAGAAAGGCAGAGAAAGTGTAACAGAGAGAGACAGACAGACACAGAGAGAGAGAGAGAGAGAGAGAGAGAGAGAGAGAGAAAGACAGACAGACAGAGAGAGAGAGAGAGAGGCAGACACAGAGAGAGAGAGAGTCAGAGAGGCAGACAGAGAGAAAGAAAGAGAGAAAGAAAGAGAGAGAGAGAAATAAAGAGTCAGAGAGAGGCAGTTGTTTAGAAGGAGAGAGGGGAAAAAGGACTGTAGGCCGGGAGCATGCGGTTGTTCCCTGCGGAGTCACGCTACCATCAGGCGGCAAGCGGAGAGCGGTCTCTCTCCCAACGCAGCTCCTCTACACTGCCCCCCCCCCCTACATTTGGTCCAGTAGACACCATCTCTTATCTACAGACCTATTTCAACATAACGCCATTACTAATGATCAAGAAAAACATTTGGAGTGACGAACCTGAAGAGGTCCTCTTTTGAGCACTCAGCCTGGCCAATGGCCCTACGGAGCCCCATGAAAGGCTGACCACACAGAGGGGTCACCAAAGGACAGCATGAGAAGGAATGGATGGATTCCTCTAAGCTCCCAAGAGCCTCAGAGGGGTGGAGAGAGTGTGTATGCAGAACTCAAACACACGGCCCACAAACGTACACATCCACGCGCTCTCAGAAATACATATACGCCCTCTCGCCTTCTCTCTCTCTCTCACACACACACAGAGACACAGACACACACACACACCCTCACGCGGTCACAAAACACACACACACAAACACTCACACAGTCATAAAACACACACACACACGCTGTCACAAAACACACACGCTCTTGCTCCCTCGCTCTCACACAGTCACAAAACACACACAAACACACGCCGTCTCTCCCTCGCTCGATCTCGCTGTCTCACACAGACACACACTTATTCTCATTCTCTCTCTCACACACACGGGATGGTGGGAGGGAGAGCAGTACTGGGGGGGGGATTGATGAGTCAGACCTGTGAGCTCGCAGGGGGTGGGGGCTGGGGCTTTTGGCCGCTCGCTCCTGAGTCATCCAGCACATTTTGTACTGTGTGTCCCAAAGGGCCGGAGAGTGGGGACAGCACGAGGGTTCGCCGTATTCACCAGAACACTTCTGTCCCGTCCACCACACAACTGGAACACACTTTTGTTTCAGGGTTCGCTTTTCACTGTACACTTCAACGAAACTGAAACGTGTCATTTCTGAATGCCTTTGTGACTAAACCACGTGTAAGCCACATCTGTCAACGTGTTCCATGAAGAAAGTAATTAAACACACACACACATATCATTGGTTTTGTCTAGTGAACTGGAAACCACTAGCACATAATCTGTCTCACACAGTCACAAGAAGAGCTAAAGGGCTTGGACTGTTTCAGACTCAGACATACCTGGGATACCTGTCTGGATGTCCACTATTCAGCAGATACAGGCATGCTCTGCTCAAAACTGTCACTGAAAGCCATAACTGAAGGCCAGACAGAGTGAGCAAAGTAAAACGTTTTACTTTGCTCACTCTAATACAGCTTATTGACAACTGGAGATTGACAACCACACACACACGTCAGAACGCTCCTGCCTGACAGACAGACAGTGTCAAACCTACAGCGACAGTGTCTAGCCTACTTCATAATCCCAAAACGAAAAGAAAAGGCAAACAACATCTGCAATCCTAAACCACTACCGCACATTCCAGCAGACCTGACCAACAATAACAGAAACAATCCTGTAGCCTACTTATTATCAAATTATGGCTAAAGAGAGGTAGCTATCCTCTTGGGCTGTCAACTGACAACAAAATCATGTGACCAAAAGCACCTATCATGAGCCTAGGACCATACGATTTAAAGCTTGACAGCACAACATCAACATCAAGGCAGTAGGCTACTAAAGCGTTTTCCGGTTTGGCAGCGCAAGAAGCAGATTTAAGTTACTGCATATGCACACAAAATAATACTTTACTCGCATAAAGCAAAAGTAAAGTATGAGAATTGGTCTGTTTGGAATCAACAACGATTGCCATTCATTCATCCCGTGTTTCAGATATTACCGCCAAGAGTGTAGCGTGGTCACTTACCGCAATTAAAGTGCTGTTTCTGCTTGGCTCTCCAGGCGTCCCGCTGTCGACAAGCTCCGCGTTGCCTCCTCCGGTTCCGGAGCTTCTTGGAGTCGTTTGATCGGATGTCGGCTGCGGCTGTCTGTGCTTACTCGACCGTTTGGCCTTGGTCTGCAGGCACCGTTGATGCAGCGCAAGGGTCTGCTGCCTTTCCATTTCCAGCCGCTCCATGGCCGTGTTGTCGTAGCGGTTCTCGCAGCTGGTGTGGTGCCGTCGGAAGAGTTCGATTCGACGGCGTAAACGTTCCATTACCGCGCTATGCCGCGGCATGACAAAATCCGCCATCATCAATGATCGTGTTATTAATCGCCGGGGCTTGGATTTCGGTGCTCCGGATACAAGCAACTTTTAATGCGGAATGTGCTTCTTCACTGAGTGGGTGTCTCTACCCCCTGCCTTTTACAAAACACACACGACTGCCACCATTTTTGTCGCTTTCACTGCGAGTCCTTTGTACTCTGTATAAAATGCGATTTTAAAAGAAACTGCACTCTAACCGAGTGCCTTTTCCTAGCAACACAGGTTACATGTTCCCATAATTAAATACCTTACTACATAAGCGTGTAACGTTAACTTTTCGAGAACTATAGGTACAAATACTCTCGCAGTGTCTTGCCAGTAAATACTCTACACCTCCCTTCTACAAACTGCCAACTACTTAAATTACAAACTCTTAAGCGCTCAATCGCAGTCTTTGAAGTACCCCGTTCACCAATAACTTATTATAAATCATAGCACTTCACCACCGATCAACAGTGAAATCAAATTCACAGTCGAAGACGGAGGTGTTAGTCAACTTTACAGTGCATCATGAATCAATTTAAACAAATCCACCTATTAGATAATGTAAGTAGTGTTGAACCTTGTCACAAACAAACTGCTAAAGGTAAAACAGCAACATTGGTCTCCTAAACATAGAGCTGTTCGCAATCCTAAACCAAGAGCTCAGAAGCACCCTGACTTCCAACTTTCACCCACCGAATTTGCTGACGAAACTGCCCAAGAACAAACTCGAGTAAAGAAGGTATTAAAACATGTTAGTACGAATACGCAAGTGTAGAAAACACCTGTGCATAAACTAAAAAGTTAAACCGACAACAAGACGAGCTTTGTTAGTTAGCAAGCTGCTAACTGCCAAAAGAAAACTCTTCGGAGTCCCTAGCTCAGAAGTTTGATCTGGCAATAGTCAGTAAGATATTTTAAAGACTCGGTGGATACTTATGCACTCACTCAACAAAATTAAAAAAAAAAAGAATCCGCTGTGTCCTCGGAGTTCAATACAACCGCCTTCTACAGTACATACACCCAGCCATTTTAAACACAGAAGAACTTCAGCCAGCTAACTTTTGAAACTCTTAAAAGTAGCTCTTTGGCTAACAGCTGATTCTCTAGCCCTCTCTGAACGAAAAGCTAGTTAGATAGCAGTGCTACACACGCTACGGATGTAGCCAGCTTGCTAGCTAGCTAACTAGCTTGGTAACAAAGCATGATACATTCACTTTTGCCCAAATGTTATCTTATTAGTAGTACATCCCACAGAAAACACTGACCGATCCTCGTTCCTTTTGAGACTGCGGATGAAAAAGAAAACAAGACAACAAAACAATCAAACTCTGCCCTACTGTGCTATTTCTATTGTTTTCCAGTGTACAGGCAGTTCTTCGTCGCCATCTTGAAATAAGTTTTTTTCCCTTTTTTTCCTCTCCCTTTTCTAACCTTTGCATCACAGAACAGCGTCACAGCTAAAATCCCTCCCTTTCGCCATGATTGACAGAACAAACAAGCAATGGACTGTCTACACTCTAGAGTTTGTTTAAAAATTGATGCAATGTAAATTAATAAACATTTATTTTTGTATACTAGCCTAATGTTATAAAGAAGTACTAGTAACACATATCAAACGTCGCGTTTTATATAGCACTACTGGTGTAGGAGTAGGCTTAGGCTATTTATAGGTTGAGTCACCATCTAATTGGCCTAGGCCTATATCATTCAGTAGGCCTATTCAAAATATACTCCATGAAATACACATACTGTAGGCTAAATACAGTATCACTGAATAGGGAAACATCTTTATGTGACCCCATCCTGTCACCTTATGAGAGTAGGCTATTTAGGAGCAGAGTATTGCAGGCATTACGACACATATCTTGGACAAACCGCAATTAAGACCACTGCTTTGACCACAATTTGATATCAAATCTCACTATAACCTTTTAGACTGGGAAGGTAAGGAAGCTGGAGTACCTGAGTTAAACAGGCAGAATGTATGGTATCCTTCCATCCATAAAAGTTCATGAATGGAAACTGTGTCATGAGACAACTGTGCCATATATATAGGCCTAGGCTACAAAGCCTTTATCCCTCAAATGTCCTGGCAGACTTTTTATTCAAATATGTGGGTCGAATTCTCCATGAGACTGATGAGCGTTAACAACGACACACGGTATTACCTTTACTTTTCCTATAAGAAAATGACACCAAAATTGGAAGGTCAAGGGCATATTCCAGTCAGTGTCACCAGTCTTCAATGATAATCGCATCTTAAGTTAATGAAAAGACTGTCTCACTGAATCTCACTGAAGCAGAGTAAACAGGGCATCCTTTGACACAGTATATTTTGATTAGCTAATGCTGACTATTCAAAGTATTTTTTTTTTTAAATGCCCTCACACACTGATTGTGCATGCTTTAATGGTTGGAAATTAACAGGACAGACTTAGACTAGAGAGTTCATTTCAAGAAGTAACTAAAGATATGCAGTCTATCTTCCTTCTTCAAGCATTACACTGACATAACATAACCACAAAGCCTTAGCCAATGAAGTCCTCAGCTGACCTAGATTATGTAAAATTAAATTATGCAAGTCAAATATGTTCATTTCTCAGTGTACCTAAAAATAGCACTTTTACAAGACTCACTGCATCATGCCACAACTGTTTGTTACTCTGTGAGCTATTTTTGAACGCTTGTTTTTTTTTTTTTTTTTTTTTTTAAAGAGGCCAACAGACTTCTTGCGAGTGCTTGTGAAAGCTCTTCTGGCTCCACACGAAGCCTTGACGTAATGAACACAGGCACAGTGCACACTGAGGATACGAGAGGTAAGGAAGGGTGTCTGCTCTAACTCAGTGCCCTGGATGACGTGCAATTCATTCAGAGAAAATGATCTACAAACACGACTCGAGGAGCACTGGATGTTTTCTGCTCTGTTTCAATCCTATATTTAGCCAGGACTCATTAAATGACTACTACCAAAGGAAAGCTCAAGTCTGATCTTCTTTCAGCCCATACATAACTGCACATGGAATGAATGAATTCAGTGCAGATATACATCATGCCCTGAGATGCAACATTAACTATTACTGTGTAGTAAGATGATTTTTAATCAGATGTCATTTCAGGAAGGAGTAGTACTCAGGACACATCACACACATTATCATTAGTTTTTTATTCAACCAAACAAATGGGATCTCCATTCATAGATGACTGCATTTCAAATACACGCAGGGTCAAAGATGCAGCCTCTGCTGTTGTTTCTCAGACAGGAGTAGCTTTGTATTACTACATTGAAACATCAACTTGTAATTTTCTATAATAAACACAGACATTTAAAAAAATGTTTGAACTGAGGTTCATTTTTTTTTTTTTTTGAGAAAGCTGTATCCCTAGTGGATGAAATTAGCATAAGTTATCAGTCTCTGTGACACATTCCCATCACTGAATGTTAACATGCCGAGGGAGGGGAATGTATAAGAGACTATTTCAGTGCAGGCAAGAAATTACCCATCTAGGAAGTTTTAGATGATGGTGATCAAAGAGAAAGGGGGAAAGATTTAAGTCTCATTAAAGTTAATAACTATGATGAGGCAATCCATGACTGAAGAGTAACAAATATGTCAACAAATAACAAAAAGTGAAAGGGTGCGTGAGCTGGAGAATGTGTTTTCACACCTTTTTCTGCTCGTAGGTTTTTTGATCCAGAATTCTAAAAAGTGTCCCAAGTGTAGCATAGTACTGCAAAGTCAAGTTATTAGAAAGGATCACTATTTCCCCTTTGAACTACCAGGTGAAAACCAAGACCACTGCCCCCCTTCTTGAGAGGATAAACCTCATAACAGCATGAACTACTTCAGGGGAGGTTGAGAGAAAAAAAATGACAGCATGAAGAAAACCATTCAATAATGTTAAGTTTTACAGGAGATACCTTTGAAAAAGAAAACACAATTAGGAAGTATAAAAAAAACCGAGATGCCTTGTGACCCAATTTCTTTATTCCGCTGGCATGGGCTGTACATTCCATCTCAGTTTCATGGGTAATCCCCTGACCTGAGAAGGAACAGACACAAGACAGTGCCCATGGCTCCAAATCACACTTGTGTCCCTCCCCTGATCCCTACCCTCACTCCCTAACCAACCAACCAGCCCCCCCATACACACCTAGAGGGGTAGACTACTATGTGAGGTTATTGGCTTTTCTGGGTAACTTCAGGAGTTACCGCTGATCTCAAAATAATGTGTCACTTCAGAAGCAATACATGCAGTAAAGCGTTCTTTTGAAGAGTAGCAGTTACTCCCAAAGTTACCGGGGTAAGTCTGTAACCTTGCTTCATAGTATAACCTCTCAGGAAGGACCCAAATCATGCCCACATTTACCCTGACAGACCTACAACAGATAGGCTGTTAGTAAAGAATCTCTTTTTATTGGTTGATTTGTCCATTCTAAAAGCTCCATCCATCCATTTATTCCAATCAGCATAACCAAAAACCAGCAGGGGCTGAAAACGTTGAAGTATTCAAGGAATTAAATGCAGATACAAGGCTCTAAGCATCAAGGAGAGAGAGAGAGAGAGAGCGAGCAAGAAGACAGTCGACAGACTAGCATGAGTCACTTCAATTTCCAGGTTTGTTTGCAGAGCAGCAAGAGTCAGTGTCTTTTCATTATTTAGGTTATGTGTGCATTTATATTTATTTAAGGAATGGGTGTGTTGTTCAAAAAGTGCCAACTCTTTTCGTTTTGGGGTAAAAGCTCAACGTGTGCTCAGAAACCTCCACTTCTTTTAAGATGTTCTACCAAAAGTGGAGTCTCACTTCATCCACTTGAGTAAAAACAACAATTCCTACTATGCGTAGCATTTCATTCCACCGAATCAGGGTTCGCCCTCCATTTAGTGCCATTTAATTTTTTTCGGGGTAATGAATTCAAACAGGGGCAGATATTGGTGTGATTGTTGGGTGGCCATGTATGGAGAAACAGGGATGCAGCATTTTGCTCTGCACTCAGGGAGCCTCTCCCATGCTTCCAAGTCTGAGTGACACTAATAACAAAACATGAGTCAAATCTTCACAGGTTCACAGACCACGTGAGAAGCGACGCGACTACGTGACTGTGATTCTACGACAGGTCACAGGATGGAATGGTATCAACATGCTGCTACTGCTGACAACCTGGAGCAGGAAATGATGTCACAGGTGGTACACTGGAGGTGACTCACCAATGGCTGTGTAGGCGACTGAGCTAACCGCCCATGGAAAAGCAGCACAGCCGACACCGGAATTTTTTGATGAGTCACCTCGTGCAAGGACACAAACTCAGCAGTCATGATATCACCCAGTCTATCGGCACATTAATTCTTTACTTCCCTTCTCTCGTTCAAGCTCAGAAGACCAATGCCACAATGTCTTCCTGTTCACATGCTGGAATATGTTACAGTACAACTAACTCCTATATTAGATCAAAACAAAGAGGGAAAAAAAAAAAAGATTTGTGGATTCAAATTTTTAGAAAACGTAATCTTGACAAAAAAAATTACATATTAAAAAATAAGTCACAGTACATTCACAAAAAAGCAAAACCTTGCATTCTACAAGTAAGGCAGCATTACTAGACTAGTAGCCAAACAGGCATTCTCCCTGGACACTCCACTGGATCACATGCAGTTGAGGGCCTAACTGCCAGCCTTGGTACACAGAGGAATATGGGGGGAGTACTCTACGGACTTTCCTGACCAAAATGGAAAAAAAGAAAAGGAAAAAAAAAAAAACATTAAGCAAAAACAAACATTTGTCAGACAGCCATTGTAGAGAAAGCTTCATGGAATGAAATGGTTGAGTCTCGAGACGAAACATGAAATCCCCAGTGGACGTTTTCGACAAAATCAAAAAACAAAAACAAAAGGTATATTATGGAGAGGAGCCAGATGTATGCCAAGCTGACAAAACACACACATATATTTATATATTTATTCATGTACTATAAAACCTCTGGGAGACCTCCCCCCCGTGGTGACACATAGGAATGGGGGCGCATACCAAACCCCAAGTGAGGCTGGGAATGGCGGGGATGACTGGGATGGTAGCTTACTCTGTAGTGTTCCCATAGCTGATAGCTGATAAATACTGTCTGGAGCGATGGGAGGCTGCCTAAAGGGAAGGTATGACACAGAGCAGAGCAGAGGAGAGGAGGAGAGGGGGGGGGGGGGGTCCTAAAGAAGGGCTGAGGGGGGTATCTCGGGTTAGTGTCTGCAGAACAGTTGCGGAACAGTATGGGATGATTCTCTCTTTTAGTAAAGCACAGTTTCTATTCTACTCGACATCAAGTCATCTCTGAAGTCAACTTCATTGACATGATCTTCGCAATCCTCGTCTACTCGCGCTCTCCTAGATGCCTCCTTGTTTGCAGGTCATGATTGCTTTCCATTTCATCTTATTCTTCTTCTCAGCTGTTTTTCTTTTTCAACATGATGGTCTTCTCTCTGTTTTAGTCTTCTCTTCATCAGGGAAGATGGAGCAGGAAAACAGGACTCAGGAGGGGAGGGCAGGGTAGGGTTGGGGTGGGAAGAGTCTGAGGAAGGCAGGGGCTTTGGGGGCTGGGATGGGGGTCTTAGAGGAGGGGCAGGGGGGCACCGTCGAGGTGGAAAGGGGGGGGTGGGGTTAGGACTGGAGACTGAGGTGAAAGATGTGGCTCATCATTCCTTTCTAACTTTTCTGTTTCTGGGAGACCTTCTCAGAACGTCCTCGTCTGCCTTCTGTTAAAAGGGTCACAAAAAAAAAGAGACATGCGGGCGTAAGTACACACAGTGGCACACGCTACACTGCTCTGGCATGGGTTCCTGTAACAACCTGCATGCCTACATGGGATGGGTAAATAGAGGAACATTCAAAGCTATCCGTCTTAGTGCCTTTACAGTCAGTGGACATTTTATCACAGGAAGAGGGAACTGTTTAGGAACAGTATGATTCCAGAACGCTCCGCGGGCTTCAAAACACCATGCTAACTGTACGGCTGTGTTTACGTTTGGAGTAGCGTATCTGTGACAAATGTTAATAGGGCAAAGGGAAATGAGCAGTCTCCAATGGTGCCAAGGAGAGAGAGCTGCAGCCCACATTGCCACTGAAGCTCCACACACACGCAAAATGAAACCATCTTGACTTTACTCTACTGCATGGGTATTTAGAAGCCTGTAGCATTAACAGGACAAAAAACATTTTTTTTGGGCCAGTATAAACTGGAATGTTGGAGAAACAACATTTTGAAGTTCACCTGAGCACATTTCACCCGTACTTACAGCAGCTTAGTTGAGATGAGACTACTTAGCTCAGTTTTGACTGAGACCTTTTGAGTGGTTCCCTTACCTCGTCGGATTTGTCTTCCTCGTCCTCCTCCTCTTCCTCCTCCTCCTCCTTGTCCTCCCCGTCTGGAGAGTCTTCCTCGTTTGCTCCCTCCTCAGCAGGACTGTCCTCTAAGTCACTCTTCTTCCCAACTGTCGGGAGAAACCATTCGTCAACACAACACTCACAGGACTTAAAAGCTACAATCTGTAGTTCTGGCAAAAGGCTGCTGATATTGGCCCCTCAGAACTAATGAAATGATACTCCCTTCAGCACTTCTAAGTAAGTATAGTATAAGTATGTATATATATATATATACACACTCTTTTGATCCTGTGAGGGAAATTTGGTCTCTGCATTTATCCCAATCGGTGAATTAGTGAAACACACTCAGCACACAGTGAGCACACAGTGAGGTTAAGCACACACTAATCCCGGCGCAGTGAGCTGCCTGCTACAGCTGTGCTCGGGGAGCAGTGAGAAGTTAGGTGCCTTGCTCAAGGGCACTTCAGCCGCGCCTACTGGTCGGGATTCGAACCGGCAACCCTCCGGTTTTAAGTCTGAAGCGCTAACCACAGGCGCTAAGCACACTCAGAACGGTCAGCCTGAGGACTGATGACCAATATGAATAATTTTACATTGGATTAGAGTCAGAGACTGTACCTTTAACACCCATGAACCTCGGACTAAATGAGGACTCCCAATATGAATGAGCTTAAAGGCAACCTTGTCAAAAAATGTTTTTTTCACTTTGTCTATGTTACTGCTTGCATTGTGGTAGCTTTGTCTACAGCGTCACGGCTGAGTACTGTCTGCAGCACCCTGTTATACCAAACACCACTGTCTGGCATTGGCCTTCAGGTAGCTGTGGTGAAGAAGCTATGCCTGTCCCTGTGTGTGTGTGTGTGTGTGTGTGTGTGTGTGTGTGTGTGTGTGTGTGTGTGTGTGCGCGTGCGTGTGTACAGACCTGCCGGTCCCTCCTCCTTTGCATCTTCCTTCTCCTCCGCCTTCTCTTCCTCCTCCTCAGTTTCAGGCTCCTCCTCCTTCACATCCGGCTGAGGCTCATCGGTCTTCTTGTAGTCTGCCGCTGCTGGCTTCTTCTGCTCCAGAGATCCACAGAGAATGAGATCACATTGTGGATACCATATTAACTACATCTTAACACACACACACACACACACACACACACACACACACACACACACACACACACACTTTTATTTCTTTGGCATCCATGGTGTAATGGAGAAAATATCTAAAGCGATAAGTACAGAGATCGTGATCACATGTATAGCTTTACATAACTTAACACACACTCACAACACCCCCCCCCCCCGCCCCGACACACACACACACACACACCATGCCCTAAGCTTGGCCCCCATGGTGCAATGGAGCAAATATCGAAACAAACGGGCCCAAATGTGGTAGTGCAGTCAGTGTGGATTAGAGTGGAGATGCCTGACGTGAAGCAGTGCAGTGGAGTCATTACCTCTGGCCCACACCAGATCAGCCCAAACAAGATAATGAGCCAGCGCAGCCCAGAGGGAGAGATCCAGTGATGACCTCACTCATGTTCTGCACACTACTACACTCCAGCGGTGCTGAGCACACACATCCTGTTGATGCTGTAGTGTGTGTTGCTGAGCACATGTTGTAGTGTATGTTGTGTTTGATGTCTTAAGTGAGTGGGACCTCCAATTTCCCCTTGGGCATCATGTACAGTATGTGTGTGTGTGTGTGTGTGTGTGTGTGTGTGTGTGTGTGTGTGTGTATGTATGTATGTATGTGTATGTATATATCTATCTATCTATCTATTTATCTACACACACACAAACACACAACAGATAATAGCAACACACACACACAAAGACAGGCAGAAACAGATAGACAGACACAGACACACACACACACACACACACACACACTCACCTTTCCGGTGCAGCAGAAGACGATGATGAGGACGAGAGGAAGAGCCACGGTGAGGACATAGACCACCCAGAGCCAGGGACGCTCCTCAGCAGCGGTGATCATCTGCTTCACCAGGCCAGGCTGCGCACACACACACACACACACACACACACACACGAGTCAGTCTTAGATTAAATGTTCACTGATATGACAATCATTTGACTAGCTACAAATAGAAAATGTGCATTTCCAGTGAAATCACCTGATGTGTGAAGGAAAAGAGTGAGTCACACAGAGGCAGGAGCAGGGGAGTAAAGACAACACGTATGAGCGTATGAGTCCACATAAAACCAGCGCAAACAAATGTGTGTGAATGGAGTCCTCATCCCCATCCCCATCATCCTCTCCCTGACACAGACCTCAACTCAGTTAGTTCCAGGTCTTTGTTCGGTTTTGTAGTATGCTTTGGCAAAGAATGCTTTACAAGCCACAGAGGATAAAAAGGGGAGGGGGGGGGGGGGGCATGACTGGCACTTGACCTGCGCTCTACCACGCGGCTCCACACTCTCCTTGGTGTGTGTGTGTGTGTGTGTGTGTAGGGCTATGTGGGTGGAGATTTATTCTTCCTTCTTGTAAAAAGCAGAGTGCATGAAGCCTGCAGGGGGGAACTTCAGAGGCACTACATGCCAGAGTTCTCACATGGGTCTGGGTTGTGTGTGTGTGTGTGTGTGTGGGAGAGAGAGAGTGCGTTATAGGTCCGGCAGCTGGGGACACTTACACACTTTCAGGCTTCGTTGAGTCACGCGCCAATTAGACAGGCCACCCAAATCAAAGACACCACATCACCCACTCCCCCTCCCCACCCCAGGCATCCACTTCACAGCTAGAGGCCTGACTAATCGAGCCCAGAGTCATTACAACATCTGCTCAGCCTTCAATCTACCTTCCTCAAAAACCTATCCAATTTCAGAGCAATGACCCATCTTGTTACACAGCCTGATTAACAAGGCGTGGCAAATATTTACATTACGTACAGAAGTGTTCTTTTTCCAGATAATTAAGGTTAGATAACAGTATGAAACATAGACATTCTGACAAAAAACTAAACTAAATCCTTAGCAATGAGTAACAGTCACACAGTTCACAATCCAGTACCATCAAACACACAAGTGTGCGACTGACCTGGAGGGCTGTGGTTCAAATCACGTGGTTGGGGGAATGTGAACTATTCACTGCAATGCTGGGGGTGGTGTGTGTGTGTGTGTGTGGTGAGACTCTGTATGTGTATGTGTATGTGTATGTGTGTGTGTGTGTGTGTGTGTGTGTGTGTGTGTGTGTGTGTGTGTGTGTGTGTGTGTGTTAGTTATACTGTTGTGGTAAGTAGAATTAGCCAATAAGCCCAAAATGCCAAACATTTCAGGAATTCACCTTTGGGGAGAGAAAAGAGCGAGGCAGGCACTCGCACAGCGGGATTTGTTTTTCATGACAGGGAGCCAAACACAGTTAATCCTGCGCTAGGCTCCAGCCTACTCACCCCACCCCCCTACTCCGCCACACCACCTCCCTGCGCTGTCCACTATACGGGCACCAGAACCACACCCCGCCCACCCGACACTGGGCCTTGCCTGAGGGGGGCCCACATTAAAACACTCCTCGTGTGTGTGTGTGTGTGTGTGTGTGTACTGCAACACTCCTCGTGTGTGTGTGTGTGTGTGTGTGTGTGTGTGTGTGTGTGTGTACTGAAACACTCCTCGTGTGTGTGTGTGTACTGCAACACTCCTCGTGTGTGTGTGTGTACTGCAACACTCCTCGTGTGTGTGTGTGTACTGCAACACTCCTCGTGTGTGTGTGTGTACTGCAACACTCCTCGTGTGTGTGTGTGTGTACTGCAACACTCCTCGTGTGTGTGTGTGTGTACTGCAACACTCCTCGTGTGTGTGTGTGTGTACTGCAACACTCCTCGTGTGTGTACTGTAAGATGTCTGTGTGGGGTTATGCTCAACTGTTTAATTAGGCCTTTAATAAGTGAAAAGACCAGCGGCACAGAGGCGGGATCCCCCTCCATGATTCTAAAGCTCAAGGAGGGGAGTGCAGCCACAGATACCTCCAGGGTTCCGAGAGGGAGCAGCGCATCCCCATGGCCCAATAGGGACGTGCAGTCTATTGACCCAATAGAGACGTGCAGTCCATTGACCCAATAGAGACGTGCAGTCCATTGACCCAATAGAGACGTGCAGTCTATTGACATGCGTTTGGTCATTTGTCTTCTAATGATACGAGACACAACACGTTTGTTTCACCTGACACATTTCAAAAACAATTGCGATTGTTTAGTAAAAAAAAAAAACCAAATCTCTGACAGACAAGACTTTATACACATTTTGGCAGAACACTTCTCCCCTCTGGCAACAGTCTGTGACTCCTTTCTCTTTCTCTTTCTCCTTCTCTCTCTCTCTCTCTCTCTCTCTTCGCTTTTGTTTTCCTCTTTCCAGTCTCTTGCTTTCCCTCGTTCCACTCTATTCCTCTCAGACTATCCTCACGCAGAGAGATGCGAGATTCCTTGTCCCGACCGTCCCCGCGGGACACGCCAGCGCATTTTCCCATGGGGTGATCCATCCGTCCGCGGTCACACACGATGGAGAGGGACGGGTGTGGAGTGTGGGGGGTAGAAGCGTTTGAGGGGACGTGTGTGGGTGTGTCTGAGGGGGGGTGGGTGGGTGGGGGGGGGGGGGGGGGGGTGGTGAGCCCACGCCCTCCAGTGGAACGCCACTGGTTAGCATGGTTAGCCGGGCGGCGCTCGGCGCTTGGTGTGGGAGCGGATCCCCACTGTGTGGGTAAACAGAAACAGGAGCGGCCGGCGGGGCGGGGTGGGTTACCGGATCGCGCTCAGCGTCATTAGCGTCAGAAGCGAGGAGTTCAGGAGGGCAACGTGGTTAGGATTTCGTTTCGGTTCTGCGTCAAGCCAGAGCATGTTTTGATGAGCGATGTCTTTCAACAGCACAGATGCCGTTTTTTGTCTCCGTATAAAAAGTTTTGAAAGCAGAGAAATTTGGATGGTTCCTATTAATCATGAGTGAGTGTAAGTGGGTACGGGCAATTCACAGGCAAAATCCCTGAGAAGGATGAAAAACGATGCCAAGTGAATGCTGAAGAAGATAAAGATATGATATGATATGATATATGATATGAGGAAGGAAACAGGAAGATAAAGTAACCAGACAAAGAATCAAGACAACCGAGACATACAAAGCAAGCGGACAAAATTGAAATCTTCAATCAGGAGAAAGTGGAAAAAACAGAGCAATATAAAGAGAAATCAAGACATTTTGGTGCGTTTCCTTGAAATGTTCCTGAGCAATCGCATCGCTAAGTAGGTTTAAAAATGAAAGAGTAATATTTGGGGGCATGTTTTTGGGCTTTTTGTCTACATACTGAGAGGACAGTTGAGAGTGCCAGGAAGTGAATGGGAGCGAGTGTTGTGGGTGGGATGGAGGAACGACCGCCGGTCGGAATGGAACTGGGGATCCTGTGGGCACTTGTATGTGGTCGAGATGCTGCCGCTTGCGCCCGAGCTCCCCACACAAGTCTACACTCCAATAGCAGCAGTTCTCAAAAAAAACACTTTCTGGAAAGACGGCCAAAAGAACATGAAGACAAACGGGAAGGGAAAGAGAGAGACGGAAAATGAAAGAAAGAAAGGAGAAGAGAGGAAGAAAGGAGAAGAGAGGAAGAAAGGAGACGAGAGGAGGAACTCACGTCAGCGGCACCCTCCCCCGCCTTCTTCAGGCCCCAGCCGTCGTTGGCCCAGCGCTCGGCAGTGTTGCGGTCGGAGGTGACGAAGAAGTTGTCGAAGAAGATGTCCGAGGACATGGACCAGAGCTCCAGGCCCACAGCGCTGAAGGTGGTCATGCGGAACGGGTGCAGGTCCTCAAAGTAGTCAGGGTTGGGGATCTTCCTGGGCTTCCACACGCCCTGCCAGAGAACAACCACAAAGCCGTGGGTTAAGCTCAGTTGACACATCATCACTTTTGTTAAACACATTCACTGAGGCCTGTACTGGCTTCAGGTTAGATGGGCATTGATCTAACTCCCACCATCAGGACACAAGTTCCTTGACATTACAGAATTTAGAAGACATTAACACACACACACACACACACACACACACACACACGGAGCAAAGAAACTAGGCATTACATTTAGCTCATGTAAAACCAGGAATGACATTTAGCTCAGGTAACTACCATCAGATGGAAAAAAAAAACTATCATTGCTCAGAAAACACTAGGGTGTTTTAAGGTGTGAAATGGAAGCGGTAAGGAATCTACAGTGTAAGATTTTTGTATGGAGGAATAGTTACCTGGTAGTTGGGGTTGTCAATCATAGGAGGCTTCCACTTGCCCTTGTAGTTGGGGTTGTCAATCATGGGCTTCTCCCACTTGCCACAGCCAGGGGCAGACTCACAGGCAGGGTTAGGAATCTGAGGAGCCTCCCACTCGCCATCCATATCCTCATCCCTGAGAGATGGACAGAGAGAGTGAGAGAGAGCGAGAGAGAGAGTGAGAGAGAGGGAGAGAGAGTGAGAGAGAGGGAGAGAGAGGGAGAGAGTGAGAGAGAGAGAGAGAGAGAGAGAGAGGAGAGAGGAGAGAGAGAGATGAGTGAAGAGTGGGTACAGGCAGCGAGAATAACAGAGGAAATGGATGCAAACAGAGGAGAGAGGGGAGGGCCAAAGAGAGAGAGAGAGAGAGAGAGAGAGAGAGAGAGAGAGAGATGAGAGAGAGAGAGAGAGAGAGAGAGAGGAGAGAGAGAGAGAGAGAGGAGAGAGAGGGAGAGAGAGAGAGAGAAATTGAAACGAAAAGAAGAGATGGGCATTTTAATAATGTGGAAGAGCACAAGAGATTTATTCACTCAATTAACACACGGCATCACAACAGCAGCGCTCCAAGCCCTTTCATCTTTCCCCCTCCCTTCCTCGCCTGCCCGGTGCCACTGCGGCTGTGTGCTATTGTGCCTGGCTGGCAGGAGCGGACGCTCTAATTGAATTCCTCCTCGGATCTGGGACATCAAGCGACACAAGCGCCCAGGGCCCCGGCAGCTGCAATCAGAGCGCGCTTATCTGCAGGGTCCGTAAGGAGTGCCAGAGCCTCCCACATCTCTACCATCAGGGCCAGAGCTCAGGCAAACACACCACCGGCCACCACCACAGGTCTACTAGTGGGTCCGCAACCTCGTTTGAGCGTTTTCACGCCTGAAAGTCCGAAACAAGGTCCGCACCAACGTTTGTGTTTAGTTACATTGAAAACAATTGATCCGGTTAGTTACACTGCAATTTTTCTGCCGCGCTAAAGAACTGACATCTCTGTGTCCTGTCGTTACCACCTACATGTGCTGAGTCTCCCTTTGATTGGTTTGTTGACAGGTGTGCGTCTGACGGCGGGTTTTCCTACCTAGAAGCACCACTTTTTTTTCACGTACCTTAATATACTGCTGCCGTGGATTTTCTTTAGCTTCAGAATTCAGATAGCATTGCTCTGCTGTCCTTCATATCTCAGCTTAGCTTAGCACAGCTTAACTAGCGACATCCTAGCACAACTTAACTAACGGGCAGGAAAACCAGTGTGGCGTCTGAACACCCCTGACACCCATGCACTCAGTGGCTTCAGAAAAATCATGATGCGTCTGTTAATGTTCAACAGGTACCTACATAGCTCACATACAGTTTTTTGTATCTTTTCTGTGACTTTCTGGGAGGGCTGACTGCAGGACCATGAAAATAAAACCATTACTATGAAGAGTAACTGTAGTCATAACTAATGTGGGTACTGATGCCGGTGAGGCTACAGTTGTAGGAGAGCAGGAGGGGTTTAAGCTGGGCTGAGACCACTCACCAGTCCTCGGGTTTGACCGCGTCGGGATCACCGATGTACTCAGGCTCGTCGTCCAGCCAGCCATCAGGCTTCACGGCATCCTCGTCAGCGATCTTAGCTGGAGCGTCCTCATCCCTGAGGGAGGGGGAGGGGGGTTAGCAAGCCATCTCTTCTATTACTTCACACCCACAGACACACACATTTGTTTTGAATTTCATGTCTTAAAGGAGCGATTTGTAGGATTGTTACCAAACGCCAAAATCAAAAACACTGGTGATTTTCTCAAGACTACCTAGACGCGAGCCTCTTCTGGATTGCCAGATGTAGGCTAATGCAGACTTAGTTAACATTAGTTGACCTGCAGCTGCTTACAACGTTTCTCCAACCATGACCCAGCTACACATTACGGAAACAGTGAAAACAAAAAATACCTCTCTAACCAACATAACATATTTAGCTGAAGTTAGCGATGAAGTAGATGAAGTTTAGCCTAGGCTACCTGTCGTGGAGAAATATGGCCAGCTCCGAGTCATATTCTTCATATAATGAAGACGTCGCCATTTCAGGAAGCTCCTCCGATGTCCACTTAAATTGGTTTCTTGTTTTAATTTTGGAAATTTGCCTGCCTCTCGTAGGCTACTCGTTTATGACTACAAGACAGCTGTTGACAGTTGGCCGTTGCTAATTTGGCAACCCAAATGGGGGGACGCGCCAGCCCATTATTAATATGCTATTCTAGAATTAATCGTTCAAAACATAAACGGAAATTCCAAGACATTCCGCCCCGTAACTCATTTTTTTCACTGGTTTTACGGGTTATAGTAATGTTGTCAAATAAGCCATTACTTGAATTCATCGTGTTTCCTTACTCTCTGATGACATATGGTGATAGTTTTTGGAATGGTTACAATTTATTTTCCATTATTTCCTACATACTGGTGCTTTAATCTGTGTTCTCAATAAATCAACTAATCATCATAAAAACCCACTCTGAGTTTCCGGTCATTTCCTCTCAAACACATAAAACACACACACACACACACACACTAACCAGTCCTCTGGCTTGACTGCGTCAGGGTCCTGAATCTTGGGCCTCTCGTCCCAGTCCTCGGGCTTGTGGTCATCGGGATCCTCGATCTCTGCAGGGGGGTTGACTGGTGGGGTGACGTCGGTTAGGAGGCTGCCGCTGTTCACCACCGTCTGGTCGATCAGGATCTCATAGGTGTTGTCGGGGTTCAGCACTGAACACGTACACAGAAAATACAAAAAGGTCAGATCAGTCACAAACCATTTCAAAAGGCAAGTTTCTTCAGGAACTTCAATAATAACCAGACAACACTACTAGCAGACTAAACAAAAAATCCTGCCTCATAACTGATGTTTGATTGAATTAGGAGACAATGTCCTCCAGCTCACAGTCACGTGTATACACTACTGATGATAGCCGTGCTTAGTTCGAAGTCAACCATAACCTGTCTATTAGGGTTGTGCCGATAGACAATATCATCGTCCATGGTGATGGTTGACAGACATCACAATGGGAAGCAACCATCCTGATGACACGCCCCACGCATGCCAGGCACTAATTCCTGCTGTAACATAGGCTAAAAAACCTATCCCTGGAAATGATATTGAGCCTAGAACTGATGCATATGTAGGCTACTTTAAAGGCTGTCAGCCAGGGAGTGCAAAAAAGGACTATTAGTCTATCTGAAACTACCGTCTTGTTCAAATAATGCCTGATTGTGACATGTATGTGTAATTGACTTTTTTTTTACATGTCTCGCACTATAGCCTACATTGAACGTAAATTATGTAATGTTTTAGTAGAAAATAGTACTAATGAATTATTATAGTTACGACTAGGAAATTCTAGCTCTAATATTTTTGCGAAGCTGCAGCACTGAAGCGCCAAATGCGTCCTTCACCGTGTTCAAATAAACCATTTCTTTCGTTATAGTTATAGGATCAGAAGATCTCTGTCTATCACTTTAAGGCTTGTATTTCGTGCATTTGGCAAAAGCCTCAGACAGCAGCGGCGTGGTAATCGGGATTCTTATTTGTAAAAGTTGTTCGCCTGGACTGTGTGATCGCAGCCCTTTACTTTCACTTTCTGCTGATCGGCATGGCCGCTAGCCATAACGTGGGACGCGTAGCATATGAGGTTGGTACAGACTACTTTTAGATGAGTGACCGTGATAGAAGTCTTAAGTAGCTTTTTTGCTAGGTCAGCGAAGGCTGGCAATGAATGTGTAATATTCCGTTGGTTGGTGCATACGAGGATTTCACCGGAGTAGATCTTGCACACAACTTCGCCTGGTCAGTAGGCCTATGTCTTAGCGGTCCACTTTCATCAGGCCATATCAAGCCTATATAAAATATTTTTTTTATGTAGAAAATTATTTCTGTAAAGATATATGGTAATTAATTAGTGTTTACTAGGCAACCCCCCCCCCCCCCCCCCCCCCCCCCCCCCCCCCCCCCCCCCACGATATCATCGTCCACCGCGATATTTTACTGTACACATCGGCAAATGGCAATTAAGGGGACACCTACTGTGTATATGTAGGTCTACTCATATAGCACGCATACACTTTTATCCAAAGCATCTTACATATGTCAATCATATTACAAGGCTATTCTCTCCAGAGCAACTCGGGGTTAGGTGCCTTGCTCAAGGGCACAACGGTGGAAGCCGGGCACCTAAGGCACCACGCTGCCATCGCCCCACATGTATGTATGTGTGTGTGTGTGTGTGTGTGTGTGTGTGTGTGTGTGTGTGTGTGTGTGTCTTTCCTTACCCAGGGTGTACAAGTGGGTCTTCTTGTCAGTGTAGTATGTACGCAGGTCAGAGTCGGACTTCTTGGCATGCTTCTCCTCGTACTCGCCCGTCTTGAGGTTCTTGTGTCTGAAGATGAAATGGAGCTTGTAGTCCTCGCCACACTTGTCAGGCCCAAACATGATGGTGTACGGGGTCCTATCCACAAACTCATCCTGTGAATGGCAAAGACAGAAACACATGAGACAAGGACTTCCTACACAAACTACAGTACCCATGATGCATTGCAAAATACAAAGGACCACCCCATAGTGTTGTAACCTTTCTGCTGTTCTTACTTATGTGGAAATACAAGTGCAAATACCTGTGCTGTCTACGTCTGCGCGCACACACACACACACGCGCTAGTAGCTGAGCTTTACATAACTGTACATAAGTCCTTAACTCTTTCACACAATCCACGACTAACACAGCCAGCCTGCGCTGTAGGGGCAAAATGTCTGGAAGTCAATGTGAAGACCTTTGGCTTGGGATACAGTCTGTCCCCAGTCTCAGTGGAGTATCAGAGACTGAGTGCAGACAGAGGCTGATGTTTGAGAAGTGCAGCCTTGGGTCTGACTGATGACCAAAACAAAAACCCCAAACAAGGCCCCAGCTGTGGCACAACTGGCTGGGGCACCTGCACCGTACGCCGGCGACCTGGGTTCGATTCCCGCCCCGTGGTCCTTTCCGGATCCCACCCCTGCTCTCTCTCCCATTCGCTTCCTGTCACTCTCCACTGTCCTATCATTAAAGGCATAGAAAACCCAAAAAATATATTTTTTTTTTTTTAAAAAAAACAACAAAAAAAAAACCACCCTTTATTTTATTTTATTAGCTTTATTATTACTTCCCTTGGAAGGTCTCTGGCTCGCCACTCACAGAGACCCTCTTCTGGCTAACCCAGGCTACATGTAGTACAAAACAATAACAATGACTAGCCTGCTAATGCCCCTCGTGGCTCGAGAGAAACGTGACAGCACTTGTTGAAATTGAAATAGGCGAAATTGAGTTATTAAAAAAAGTTTTTATTATTAATTCACATTGACCATAACCAACAAGGGAGAATGAGGGACGTGTTCTCGTGTTCTAGACCAATGTCCAGCACTAACGAGACAGCTGCTGCCCTGGTGGCATCCATGTTCTTCCCAAAAAGCGTTTGCGCTAGCAACTCATTTGTACATGTCGTACGGGTGGGCGTACGAGGATTTACGAGACAAAAGGAAAGGGCCAAATGTTTAGTTCTTTATTTCCTGCAAGCTGCTGTTTGGGTTTTTTTTTTTTTAAACCTACAATTTATGGTCTCTGTCTCTTTACATCCTCAAACTAAATCGAATGGGACAAAAACATACAGCATTCCACATACATACATCATCCCATGCAATTATTCTTACCAAGTTGAGGTCAGGGGTTTGGGAGAGCAGCTTGACGTAGGCTCCGCCACAATCAATGCCATTCTGGAAGTTCACCTCATACCTGCAAGTAAAAGCAAAGACATCAATCAGTGCCGAACTCAATGATCCATTATGTTCTGTTTATGTCAAGGGAGATCATTAAAAGATTGAGCAGGTGGATTGTGACTCACTGGACGATGAGGGGCTTAGTGTCAAAGGTGAAAGGTCGCAGCAGCCAGGCTGAGATGGCATGGTGTTTGGCGCGGGACTTCAGCACCAGGCCTTTATCTCCAGGGAGTTTGCTGTCTTTCATGTCCTCCACTTCCCATACACCTTTGAATTACACAAACACAAAAGAAATACATTACCCATCATGCACTAGGGAGCTCTATTTATTACTCCTGCTGGTATTATGGCAAGGGTGATTGCCTTAACTTTATAATGAGAAAATAAGTTCAGTATCATTGTACCGAGACTGTGAGAACTGTTCTATAACTTACCATCATACTTGGCAATTTCCTCATCAATCCCTTCCTTTTTGGCCTTTGACACGATCCAACTACAGCAAAAACACACATTAAGTCAGAAAGACAGTAGGGGACAGTAAACAGAAGGAGTCTCTACTGATATGAAAAATATGTTTTTCTCAGAAAGTAAACCAATACACATACCCTTCTAATGTTCCTTTGTCGAATGACTCAGCGAAAAAGTGTTCTCCCATTGGTTCAGGGGCCTTATATGTCACCTACAAGAAACATACAATAAAGCAAAGTCCAGAAGTTGAATCCCATTTTCTGTGACCTTGTTTAAGCTGCTTTGTCATTGTGATTAAGTGGCCAAGCTAAGTTTAATGTTAGCACTGTGACTCGCCTCCTAATCCTCACAAATAACAAAAATAACAAAAATGTTTGAATCCGACCTGCGGTCATTTCCTGATCCAATCCCATCTCTCTCTCCCACTCACTTCCTGTCAGTCTTCACTGTCCTTTCTGAATAAAGGCAAAAACGCCCCAAAAAATTGCATACATGGATGACCTGGGATTACGTTTATAGTCTATGCTATACAGAGAAGTAGATCACAGACTGAATAACTTGACCCCAGTGACCCCTCTGCCATGTGCTGCTGGATGGCGCGGAGCACAGCGCAGCCTCTGGTTAATGGGTCACTGGGCTAATTTAGCATTTTGGCACTCCCTCTGCCAGATCAAGATAGCTTAAGGTGTCACCGCAGAGTGGGAACTAATCCTGAGTCACATTTTTGCATCTGTACGGAACCCAACGTGAGCCAATCCAGTGCTGCCACAGTGTGTTGGGCTACACCTCCTAGAGGCCTCCATATCACTGACTCATTGAGCGCTCCGAGATCAATAATTACATAGGGATTACATAGGCAGGGGGGAAACAAAATGGCTGCCGTTGTTTGCTTAGCCTCGTCGTATTGGATCCATATCCCCATCCCCTTTAGTCAAGTGACAGTCGTGGAATAATAATGAGTCAATTGTGTTTTACGCTCCATAAACAGAACCGTGCTCCGCATTTATAAACAAGCATGCACACACGAGGTGACCTCAAGCTACACTTAAGAGTTAGGCTTACATTTACAACTAGCCTGATTCCTTATCTTGCTGTATAACACTTTATCAGCAGTAAACTTGTTGCATTTTAAAAGCCAACTATCACTTATCACTTTTTTTATAATGTGGTGGACTGTCTGGCCAATGTTTTGCCACATTTTGTACATAACGTGTGATCAGCCCAATTGTCTTGTGCAATGACACATTTATAAACAAGCATGCACACACAAGGTGACCTCAAGCTAGGCTTACATTTACAACTAGCCTGATTCCTTATTTTGCTGTACTGTATAACACTTTATCAGAAGTAAACTTGTTGCACTTTAAAAGCCAACTATCACTTATCACTGTTTTTATAATGTGGTGGACTGTCTGGCGCTGTCTTGCCAATGTTTTGCACATAACGTGTGATCAGCCCAATTGTCTTGTGCAAAGACACATTTGGAGGAGGGCAGTTGTATTGTGTGGCGTCCTGCAATGTTCTACCTTTGGCACAGGTGGCGCTGTTGGGGCTTCGTCGCTTGCCTCCTCGGCCTCGGCCTCTGCATCCAGTATGTCGTCGCTGATGTCTACCTCCCCATCGTCCATGTCCATGACGTCAGCCTCGTCCTCGTCTTGGGCGCTCACGGACACCTGGGTGCCAGTCCAGCTCAGCGCCAGCAGCAGTAAACACAACCGCACCTTTAGATCCATAGTCTAGAGGGGAGGGGGAGAGCGCCAAGTCAGAGGACATGATGGCAAGCCTGGCAAGGCAGCCAGAGCTCTTTGCACTCGTTAATATTAATAGAGGACCAAAAATGTAAAAAGACAGGGCAAGGATGAGATTAAAACAAAAAAGCCGTCTCTAACAATCCGATATGACTAAATTTAGAGAATACCTTGGGGAGGCGCAACCTTCACTGGTTAGTTTAGCACACACACAGAGAGCAGCCACATTGGCTGATGCAAACACGCTGGCTAGGTTCGGTTGCCTAGCGCTGGCAATCTGACTAAACTTAGAGAATACGCTGGGGAGCAGCAACTTTTGCTGGTTAGCTTAACACACACACACAGAAAGCAGCAATATTGGCTAATGCCAACACAATGGCGAGGTTTGGTTGCCTGGACCTGGGACGCCAGGTAGCCATCCCCCGGCTACCATCTCCAAGGCGATGAGGACTGAAAAATCTGCACTCTCAGCCTCATGGCCCTAATGAGATTAAATCCAAAGAGATTACATACTCACAGCATGTCTCTCTCAGTATCTCTCTCTCACACACACACACACACACACACACCTTGTACTCTGTGTACCCACACACAGCAATTTAGTAGTGCTATTAAGGTGGATCCATTTGAGTCCACAGTATGGGCTTTTGTAAATGTGTGGCAGCTCACTCTCTCTCTCACACAAACACACACACACACACACACACACACACACACATAATCCTGCTGGGAGATCACATTGCATTGCTCCTCCATTTAACTTACTGCTTAAGGCAGTGTGAGGATTTAGAGATACAGCATCTGTCTAAGGACAGTAAAACTGGCCCTATGCAAACCTCTCCCAACAACGGTCCAACCAAATACTTCAACCCTGGTCTAAACCCGCTAAAAATGGTAGCATGCGGACCCTACCAATAACATTTTTGAACAGGCCTAAAAAGGATTACGAGAGGACTGAAATAAGAGTGTGGATTGAATAGGTGCTACAAGAGAGAATATTACAGTGATCAAAAGCTCCTTGCATCACTGTCTTCTAATAGGTATGAGCTCACTCATGCATCCCACCACCAGCCCAGGAAAAGGTGTCGCCGGTTCAGGCCCAGCATGCGACCATTCTGGCCGGCTCTTTGCTAAAGGCGTTTGATCCCCACAGTGCCAGACGCCATATTTGTGCCGGACCAGCTGGCTGGGGGGAATCAAGCGTAGTTGGACTGTTGTGCAACACTTTCATGTCTCTCTGCAACCCCCCTCCCCTCCTTACAGGACCCCCCCCGGAGAGACTATTTGCTGCATGTGCAGTCACAAACACTGTTCCCCAAAGAGCTTAAATCTCACAGGATTAGCCAACGCAAGCCAAGGGGTTTCCATAGCGCGCCCGATAGCAACCTGTCGTCATGGCAGCTAACCCAAACAAAGTCTGTAGTTGTCATTTCAGCAAAAAGACAACAAAAAAAAAAAAAAGAGGAAGCTACGCTGGACAATTTCCTCTTCAGTGGAACACTTGCCCCCATGAGACTGGAGTGAGAAAGGAATGTGAGGTGGTCCTATGACCTTTTCCTAGTCGTTACAATGTGTGTGTGTGTGTGTGGTGTTTTCATTGTTTTGCCATGGTATTTGCATGATGCAAAGCTGCTTTAGGGGTTTAGAGTAGTCTCTCAGAAGACCCACCACCCCACTACCAAATAACTACAAATGTAAACTAAAACAAAACCCTGCACACCTGACAAAAACATTTGGCTAAATGCACACCCACGTAAACAATAACCAAATAGCGCCTACTGGACCAAGACCACCATTACACTAACACAACAGGTGACTCAAACCGGCATGTGGAACTGAGCCATTAGCCTTCCTAGAATGGGTGTATTAGTAGGGGACGGATTAACCCCCAGAGGGCGCTGCTGAGGCCAGGGGTCTGGGGGCACAGTAGTGGAGTGGTGTAGAGGGGGGGGGGGGGGTGCACACTTGTTCATGTCTGAAAGCCCCATCTGCTCGTCCAACACAACTGATTGAGGACACTCAAGACACCCGACAAGTGTCTGTAATACTGGCAGCTGAGAGCACAATCCATATAGGCTCACTTGTGTTTGAAATAAAACCTGTGTGTGTGATCGAGAGAGAAAGGGCGCTTGTGTGTCAGAATGATTGATGTAATGATTTTTGCATAGATTCTGTATATTGCCAATTACACCCTGTTTATTGCTGCAGGCTTGCTCCTGCCAAACACCATTAAAACACAATCATTTGAACTGGAGAGTGAACGGGAGAGGGAGAAGAGGAAACCAACTAGCCCACATGTTCTATACTTTACACCAACACACAAACCATGCCACGTCATTTAATCATGTTCTATACTTTACACCAACACACAGACCACGCCACGTCATTTAATCATGTTCTATACTTTACACCCACACACAGACCACGCCACGTCATTTAATCTGCTCAGCTTGACGCTCCTCGACGGTAAATCTTCACCCACCCCAAAGTCAACTATAAGTGACTGCAACTAAAAGGTGCCTTGCAAGACAAAATGCAAAACGAATGCGTCATGCAGACAGCAAATGAACAGTGTTTTTACAGATGCTTCATTCACACACAAGGATGGGGTGGGGGTTGTGTGTTTGTGTGTGTGTGTGTCAGAGGGGGGCATCTGTGATTAAACCCAGCTGTCAAGCGTAGCAAGACCGAGCTGTAGGTTGTGCCCGCCTGCCGCGCTGGGCACTCCCTGGGCAGAGGAGGAGCACTCGGGCCCGGTCCGTCAACAACACACCGGGCCAGCCGGTGCTTCTCCTCCAGGCAGCACGGCTGTAGCTCGCACACAATGACAGGCTGTTTACACAGCAACACGTCAGTTAGCCAGCAAGCAGGAGGGGCTGGGGGGGGGCACCCATATTGGGAGTCGCCTAGAACAAGCGGTTTTTGGACTGGTGAAGCCGGCTGCTTGAGTGAGGGTGAAGAGTCCGAATGAAGAGAGTGTTTGTGTTTGTAGGTGGTGGTGGTGGTGGTGGGGGGGGGGGGGGGGGGGTAAAGGGAAGCAGAAGGGGGGGGTGGTAACTAGCCTGGGAGGAATCTCTGGAGCTGAAAACAGAATGTATGGGGATGGGGGGAGGGGGGAGATAGCGAGAGAGAGCCAGTTGATGAGAAAAAGAGGAGGGGAGAGGTGGGGGGTATTAGGGTGTAACCGACAGCCCTCTAGGCATCACTGCAAACAGGACTGGGATGTCAGAAGAAACCCCCCCATCCCCTCACTCACTCACACTCACACACACACATCTAAACCCACCCTCACCCGATTGACCGCAACACAGGCGTTCTCTGCAGCTGACTGATCAGGCTAATCTAGTTCAAAACCACAGCAGGCCCCCTTCACTTGCTTAACACACACACTAAACACTTCACTACAATCTTCAGTTGTAGTTGAGGCTCCCAATGTCACTATAAATGTTTCTTATTATGCTACAACCATTGCAATGCCTTCCTGCTTGCCCAATTAGTGCACTGAGGTGTGACTGTGACCCATATTAAGATAAATTCTTAAAAAGAGAGAAAAAAAAAAAGGTTTAAATAAAACCTCCCTGCTTTTCAAACACATAAAACCGTTAATAAACAACTACCCTCCTCAAAACCCTGACCCCCCAAGCTTGCAGCTCTCGCTCCACACGACCCCTCTGAGAGGCGATGTGCCGATGACAGGCTTGAGGGCCCTTCATACTGAGGGCCTGTGAGACAATAGGTTCTGAAGTAAACGTCATCTGGCCTGTCTGTTTATAGCTCCGTGTAAGTGTAACAGAGATAAGGTTTGCTATTTGACTGCACTGCTGGCCTAATTTGACTGGCCAAATGTTTTATAATACTTTCATCGATAGTAGCTCCCCTCAGCAACCTTCAGTGTCCACAGGGAACAGGCTATATTATAAAAAAAAGAAGGGGGGAAAAACAGAGACATTTCTTTATCAACCATAGCACAGGGACCTGCTGGGACTCGCTGTGCAGCAGAGAAGGAAGCAGTGGTCTTTTATATATATATATATATATATATATATATATATATATATATAAAAACTCAGAGCGCGCTTTGGGCTGCTGCAGACTTCCTGTTGTGTCTATGTCCCAACACCATTCAATATCTAACCTCATGCTGCAGGCTGATAATTATTACCAGTGTCTTCAGTTGTTTAACTAGGAGTTAACTGCATTTTTAATCCCAGCAGTCCCATCCTAGTAGCAGACGACAAGTGAACACGTTGCCTTCTGCTATTAAATAAAATACAGTAGTTTGCAAAATACTAACATGTCAATGTTTGGTCACTACTTTCTCATTGCAAACAATTGGTTACACTTTCATTATAACACGTAACAAATAGCAACTGCCTCCCATTCGTTCTGAAACTGAGAGACGGAAGTGACTAAAACTGGTCTGTCATCTTCACCCAGTTCGCCTAGAATCCGATTCGCTTAGAATCAGGTACTCTTTACATTCGCGGTAGGCTATCAGATATTAGTTAATTGATCACCACACTGCACATAGTCCATACATTACAACAGCGAAATATAACGTTGGTTTGTTTACTATGACAGTTTAACATGCATTGTGTGGCACATTTTGACAGTGTTTCTAGCCAGGATGACGTTGGCTTTACCCTGTAGAGTTGAGGTAAAATTGTCCCTCTACGCAGATAACAAAATCCTAAAATTGAAACAAGATTCTACTGACCAGCACAAGGTAACAGTTGAAGAGAACTAAGTTACTTACAGCTAGCCAACTAGCACTTTCGGTTCGGTAAGTCATTATAATACCGGCAATGTGGTTATGGCGGTATCAACATCACCAACGAAAATTACTGTTTCGATTCATTTGCTTTCGGAACATGTGAACACACGTACTCTACGGGCCAGTGTATTCATACATTGAGTTGAGATAATAACAAAAAACATTTCTAAGCAAATAAAGGCTGCCCTCCCCCAATATTAGGTAACGTTAACGTGAACGTCTCACCAAAATGATCTGTCTACTGAAGCAACCAACAAGAAATTATACAACTCTATCTTTAAAAAGAAACACTAATGTTAGGTGTAATAGAAGCCACTTAGAGAGGTTGATTTGCTGCAATAATAGTTGTTCAATTTTGACATGGCACCAGTACCAACTAGCTTAGCTAGCCTAATTAGCGAGCAGAATGGCCTTATTGCTAGCTAGTCATGCTAAGGCCACGCAGATGACCAAAGTATATACATACGAGCTTTACTTGGTCACACAGCATTGTTAAAATATGAATGCAATCACATGCACACTACACATATTCTAAACTCCCAACACAGAACCTTTTGAGGAGAAATAAGTGCATTTTGGTTGCAATTACCAACTCACCCCTGCTCTCTGTTGTAGCTAACCGCCTGGAACTACTGCGGGATCACGTGTGACTTTGGAGGGTGAATCCTCCAAATGTGGCTCCACCTACCCCTCACATGATAGGATTTCGCTCCACAAACGTCCACGCCCACCAAGAATTGTCAGCCTGGCATTGTTTAGAATATACGTCCGTCAAAAGACCGTAGATCACGCCTCTAACCTGAACCTCGTGGACAGCGATAATTGGTCAGCAAACCAAGAGGAAATAAAGCACCATTGGTTGATCCCTTCAGTCGATCCAAAGCTTGGGCAGGCCTGGAGGAAGTGAGGGGGTTGAGTTAAGAAACTGGATAGATTTCTTGGCATCCAGGCAGGTGTAATATATTTCTTTTAACGTTTACTGTCTATGGTAATATTACTGTTAATCTTACTGTTACTATTACTGTTATAACTGTTATAGCAGTAAGCTATTTTGTTTTGTTGAAAGTTGGAGGGTAGGCTACAACCTCCCCATTCCAACCCTTATGATCAATACACAAAACTCATTTGTATTTCAAATGATTACATTTTGGCTTTATTACAATTCACAGATTGGATAGAAGATAACATCATTAAATATAGTTTATCTAAATGTTACAAAATACAACACAATGCATTCCAGTGCATTTTACAATCTTACGAGAGAAAAAAAAAAAAGATAGGCCTAAAAGAAAAAGAACAGATCTCTGCCAGGACAGGAAACAGATGTTAAGTGTACATTATTTGGCCAGCCCCCACGCCTTAGTTCTTTGCAGTGAAGGACCTACTATACCACACAATACTTAGCCTACATTTGGGCCATCGGTTTGGCATTAGGCCTCCTTGTTACAAGCAGCAACCTTATATAGTTATACAGACAAACTCCTGTTATATCCTCACTGGAGTATTCTACAGATATAGCCTACTTAGGCTACATACAGTACATCAGCCGCATAGCTTAACTCCCACTTATACCTTTACTCTCCTGACAAAGTGAAAACCACATTAGCTGCATTAAAAATAATGCCTTTTTGGTTCGAAGTAATATTTCTGTGGATATGCTGTCCAACAGTGAATTGCCCAATAAACCATTTATGACTGTTTTGCCAAAGGCGGCACAGCTTAGGTGTAGGTGTCTTTTGTGGTAATTTAGACCGAAAGTAAAGTGATATACAAGCATTGCTTTACAATGCTTCAATATGTGTATTTGAATATTCCATTACAGTTTTAAGATAATGAATTGAAATGGCCAGCTATTATGAGTAAAGTAATTTCCTTCATGTACCTTTATCTGTTTAACAACCCAAGAACACACATGTCCCCTCAAATGTCTCACCGGTGGTGCGGCTTATCTGTGTGGACTGTAATGTGGGAAAAGCAGATGTTCCAGTGGAACCTGATCTTCCGGATCCTAACCACCCAACCACCCCCCAAAAAAACGGTCAGGATTTAAATTGACAAACCCAGGCTGGTGGCGGTAGAGTTGAGTTAAGGTCCCCCCACTCTTTTACTGTAAGGCGTCATGAGTGTCTAGATAAAGCACTATATAAATGTAATGTGTTTTTATTGTTGTTAATTCTGTGATGAGAAAACAATCGTGTGTTTTTGATTATTGCTGTTATAGCTGGTGGTGGGGAGGGGTTGTATGGGTGTGAATCTGAGAGAAAGTTATTCGGAAGAGACAGACCCGAGTGAAGGGTAGATTAGGCTCTCCATAGTAATGATTAACACTGGGCCTGTTCAGGCAGGTCCTGTGCATTTATGACTTTTTTACTTTACTACTGCCAGCACATCAGAAACATAAAGTGACATCCTCAATACGTTTACTGCAGACTGTCTCTGGTGTGGGCAGACTATGCGCATATGAATGTCAACACTGCATCTCATCAGCTGATATGTCCGTTTCGAGTTTCAGGGTTTCTGACCGAAGACCGCACAGAGAGGCATCGGAGGGCGTTTTTCATTTTTCTCCCGCGAGCTCCCAGGTCGTCATTCCCGTCTGTTCTGTTTCATCATGGTGTATCTCACTTCCTAATCCCATTCCCAGCGCTGCTGACCTATAACTCCATCTCATGCCAGCTGATCCTGGCTGCAGCTAACTTCAAGTCACATTAAGGCAAATTGCAAGCAGAGAGAGAGAGAGAGAGAGAGAGAGAGAAAGAAAGAAAGAAAGAAAGAAAGAAAGAGAGAGAGAAAAGGGAAACATGATTGCACAGATGGCCTTGCTAATGTAATCTTCTATCCATGATCTATGCCTCAAAAGACCTAGTTTATGTGTGTGTATAAAGGAGCAAGGGCAGAGAAGGAAGAGGAAGATGCTTTTTTCTAGAAAAAAGAATTAAATAGTAACTAGGTTTGAAGACACTTTTTCGCATCACCCTGTCTATCTAGACTCTCAGAATTGACTTTGGGACACTCACTAGACCTGTACATACAAGCACACATTTACGAAGATCAAATGCATGTATGTACTTCAAATATGTATAGTCATGAAAACGTATAACTAATACATATGGTAGGCATGAGTAAAACTATTACTTTGAGGAGAAAACTAATTAGAAAATGATATAGAAGGCATTTTTTAATTTAGCAAATGAAAGATTAATTAGGTAGGAAAAATCAAGAGCAAAGTCTTTCATTCCAAAAGCAGCACTTTTAAATGTCGTAAATTCGTCAAAGGGGCGAGACAATCCAGCAAGCCCAAGGACGATAACCAGTGTAATTACAATTACAGAAACATGAGCGTATATACACATAAATACAGTTTATAAAATTCAGCGCCATCCGTCCTTCCCGTAGACACGGTCGCTGTCATTTTTCAGGCAAAAACGTTCCCTTGCTTTCTTGGGGGATGGCTGACCGTGGCATCTCTGACTTGAGCCTGGTGTACCACCTTATCGCCAGCAGGTGGCGGCATTCCACCATGTTAAATCACCACTGCGCCAATGCCTGGGATGAGCAGGCGGAAAAGGCCTCTCCTCCCTTTGCCGAAAGGCTGAATGGATTTGTGAGGTATTGCTGTGAGTTTGCTCATTCTGCTTTCTTGATGAATATCTGAAACAAAAGATTTCAGAATTTGTTGGAGCCTAGAGTGTTCTGGAAGAGAAAATAAGCAATGCACTATCCCCCGTTTATCAAAAGAAAAGGCGATATTGCATGGGGACTTTTTTTTCTCACCTCAACTTTTGTAATAAGATGAGGGGACCTCCTACATACACACACACACACACACACACACACACACACACACACACACACACAAACACATACATACATACATACATACATACATACATACATAATACACCAGAATGGGTGGTCAGGTATGGGGCATTAACAGTACTAGAGAGGATGGGACTGTGGGAAATGACCCGGTCTACCTCACTAAGGATGACCCAGACAGGGGAGTCTGTCAATATCGAGAGCCTCAGGGCCTCTAGAGGACCAAACGTGGGATCCACCTCTCCCTCTGCGATCCCATTCTGGAACTTTCCTAAGAGAGAGAGAGAGAGAGAGAGAGCATGAGACAGAGCAAATCAAGCATTGCCCTTTTTTCTGAAGAACTCATATCACATAAAGGGAGAGTAGGCAAAATAAAAGTTAAAAAAAAATGGCAGGAGCTCCTCTAATGAATTCAATCCTAGAGTTGAAATGAATGTCTCTGAACGCAATGGTACTCCATGCCAAAGCTCTGAGGCACAGATGCCATATTAATTGATGATTTCTTTTTTTGCCTCTTCGCAAAGCAAACCACTGCTAGCCTATTATCGATCGCACCCCCAAGACAATTTCATGAATGAGATGGAGTGCTTTATTGTAATTTATGACGACGGAGAGGGGGTCTCTTAACCCAAGGGACTTTCGCATTTGCAGGACGTTTGTTTTTCCGTGGCAGCTGGCTGCAGTGGGCCTTGTGGGCATGGTCAGGCAATCTCCCCTCTGGCTCCCTTGAAAAGACATTAACATTGCACAGAGGGTGCTGCTTTGGCCTGAGTCGCGTCGGCGTGCATAAGCAAAGTCATACATCACACTTTAAGTGGTATGGGTAGCAATCCCCCCCCCCCCTCAACCCCACTCCCATCCCCATCCCCACCTCATTCTTAAAGGGCTGCAGACATTTTGTTTGTTAAGCAAATTTATGATTCCTGGTTGTCGTAAGTTGTGGAGTTCTTCCACCCCTGTCCAATTTACATGCCGTTTCCTACTTGCCTTTCCCTTTGGCAGAGCATGGCAATGTTTTTAAGTCTTGAGCAAGCCGGAGAGAGAGAGAGAGAGAGAGAGAGGGGGGGAGA
>NC_055976.1:21587033-21592033 GCF_018492685.1 Alosa sapidissima | reverse complement strand
CTGTATCAGGTTTAGTGAGATATAGATGGAATTTCTACTTTCCCTTTTATGTAGTATGTTAAATACAGATGAAAATAACATGCTTGTGATGTGCTTGGCTCATGCCTGCCTAGAAAACATTCCAGATTTCCACAACTTTACTCTCTTTAATCAAAAATTCAGATTACACTAAAAATCATGGATTGAGCGTTTTAACATCTGACAGCCCAGACACACAAATGTGAGATGTAAGATGTGCTCCTATGCTCCCCAGACACACAGATGTGAGATGTGAGATGTGCTCCTATGCTCCCCCGCCCTCTGCCACAGCTCTACCTCTCGATGCGGACAGGCGTGAAGAAGCGGATGCGGATGAAGTCACCGGCCACTGGGGTGAAGGCCCAGAAGAAGTCCTCTCCCAGGTAAGCCTTCTCCAGCGTGAAGTGCTGATATGTCTTCAGGCTGGTAGTGACCTCTGCCAGAGGGTTGGCGTGGCCCTTGTGAAGCGTCTGCTTCCCAAAGTCCTTATCCTGGAGGAGGAGAACAGGCTATCGTGATTACGCAGGAAGTAGAATCAGTGACCAGGAAGTAAGGGTTGCACCGACTAGTCCACTTGTCCATGGTCATGCGTTACTAACAACACTGAATCCTCAGCGAAAACAACAGGTGAAGAGCATTCTAAGTCAATTGCAGTAGTAACATAGCCTAGAAATCTAGACGCGCCCCTAGCGGCAGCAAATTAGATTTGCTGCCAGGGCTAGTCTAGCAACTCTCCGTTGGCTTGTGAGCTCCAGAAATCGAAACTTAATCAGGCCTTTGAAATCGTGTATAGAGTCGTTTGGTGGGCTTAACATAATGATTGATGGCAGAGTTGCAACGGTTTGGCTTGAATTCCCTGCTACTTGAAAACAAATATCCTATTGCGTCCTATTGCGTGAAGAGGGAATTTGAAAGACAACTGATTATCCCGCCCCTCGGACTGAGCACTGCGAACGGTGAGTGCCCAGACCCTACATTTTAATGTGGGTCTGGCTCGCCAGGCTAGTAGTAACATGAATTGTACGTCAAGTGTGACTAAATATTTCACTTAAGATAAAAACGGTACTCATGTAATTTGCAAAATATGCAAGTCTGTTCTGAAATACAACAAAAGTACAAGTGTCATGCACACTCATTTGAAAAGCATCTGCTAATGACCTGCTAAAGATCTGCTTACCACCCTCACTGGACCCCTTCCAATTCGCCTACTGTCAGAACATGAGCACGAAGGATGCCATCTCTACGGCACTTCACTCTGCCCTGTCCCACCTTAACAATAGCAACACCAATGTGAGAATGCTGTTCATTGACTTTAGTTCAGCATTCAACACCATCATCCCCTCCAAACTGGTCACCAAACTCAGTGAACTGGGCATCAATACCTTCGTCTGTAACTGGATCCTGGGCTTCTTAACCAACAGTCCTCGGTCTGTTAGGTTAAATAATCACACCTCCTCAACCATCACACTGAACACCGGCGTTCCACAGGGATGTGTGCTGAGCCCACTCCTTAACTCACTCTTCACCTATGACTGCACACCTGTACATGACTCTAACGCCATTATCAAGTTTGCAGACAACACTATGGTAATTGGTTTTGTCAACAACAACGATGTTGACGGCTCTCAACACCAAGAAGACAAAAGAGTTCATTGTGGACTTCAGGAAGTCCAAAGCTAGCACACACCCCCATTCTCATCAACGGGACTGAGATGGAGCGTGTCACCAGCTTCAGGTTTCTGGGTGTCTACATCTCTGAGGACCCTTCTTGGACCTCTACCCTGATCAAGAAGGCCCACCTGTCTCCTCAGATTCTGGTGAACTTCTACCGTTGCACCATCCAGAGCATCCTCACCAACTGTGTCACAGTCTGGTATGACAACTTCTCTGCCTACGACTGGAAAGCAAAGCACTGAGTGTGGTGAAAACTGCCCAACGCATTCATGGTTCCTCACTCCCCTCCATCAACGCCATTCAGGGCAAGCGGTGCTTGCGTAAGGCGCGCAGCATCATCAAAGACTGTTCTCACCCCAACCACAGACTGTTCACCCCACTCCCCTCCGGGTGGCGTTACAGGTCTCTCCGCACCCGAAGCAGCAGGTTCAGAGGAAGTTTCTTCCCTGCGGCTGTCACCCGATTGAACTCAAGCTCTGCATCCCGGTGACATCCAACCAACTACTCTGTACTCTGCACAACGACAATAAATCTAATTGAATCTAATCTAATCTAATCTAATTTAATCTCACGTAAACTGAGGAGTGATCTAAAATCTTCTGAACAGCAGTCAATTAGCAACTTCACCAAACGCCCCGCTGTGATCAGAGAAAAGATGGCTGCAAATCACCAATTTGCTGGTGAATTTTATTGTCAAAGACATTAGACAGTACATGGAAAGGGTAGTGTGTTTAGACTTTTAGACTTAATAATAAGAAATAGTTGGGAAAAAGGTTGACATAGCAACAAACCACCAATACATCATGAATGTAAATAGTCTAGCCTATATAGCAGAGATAGAGACTCTAGAGTCTCTAGCTAAACAGTGAGGATAACTGCATATTATGAATGATGATCAGCACTTGTTTCATAACTAAAGGTGTTTATCTTTGGAAAGGTGCAAGATGATCAGCCGTCAACCTAAGAATAACAATACATGTTAGTGAACTGTGATTAAATTACAATGGGAAAAGTGAAACACCCCTGCAGGCATAACAGAATGTATGATTGCTAGTAGGCGTACAGATTATAGTTTGTGTTGACATTTCAATATGTTTTATTTTGCACTCTTTTGCAGTAATTTGTCCTGTGTTTTTATCAGTGAGGTCATCAGAGATTAGTTGACGTCAACTTGACTATCAACAAATGTCAATCAACTTAAAAAAAATATCATGTTGTGCAAACCCTAACGGGAAGTAGAACGGGCAATTACACAGGAGGTAGAATCAAACATAGATATTAGAAAGCTAGATACCGCATTGGGCTCTAGAACATATGTAAATAGCAACGCCATATTGGTGGGGGCAACAATCACTGTAGGTCAATAGAGAAACATGTGACTCTGACTGGAAATCAGACAGGTGTCTCTGATTGCCGGCATATGTTGCCCATAGACAGTAAGGTGTTTGCCCCCAGCAACATGGCGACTGCGTTCATAATGCCACCTAATAGAACTCGACGGATAATCCGGTATCTAACTCAGGATTGAGTACAACAGGAAGTACAAATCTGAGGACCAATGGGGAGCTGGGAAGAGTGACCAATGAGCTAGGGGGACAAGGACAGAATAAAACATTCCAAAAGCGGAATAGTAAACAATAGAGGGGGACTGAGAAAATGCAGTAGCATCAAGACTATTGGACAGCATGTCCCCTAAATTAGACAATCACTAGGCCATGATAGCATAGGTCAATGAGACTTTGACTGAGAACAGCCTTACTGCCACCAATCTCCAAAGCATAGATAAAACCACCAACAACCAAATAAATAAACTAATAATAGTCTTTGGCTAGCAGGGTATGCAAAATAAAAAGATACAGCCATGTTTTTCTAATGATTCCTTCTCACGTATCTGATGCAGGATTCACTCGTCAGATTTTATCCATTGAAGATTCCCACACTGAAAATTCCCACACAGACACACACTCTCTGTTTGACTCTGAGGGACTAATAGGAGTCTTTGAAGCCAATAGGCTGGAGGTTTCATTTAAGAGAATAACCATATTCAGTGACCGAAAAGGAGTTTGCATGTGGACGAAAGGCTGAAACATTAAACAAAAAATGTTTCAGCTGCATGTGGACATGGCCTTCCCCAGTCCTCACCTTCAGTTTCTGGATCTTTCCAGCCAGAGAGGAGTGTGTCCCCACGTGCTGGAAGAGGGAGGGCTTGAAGCGGATCCTCAGGTTGGCCTTCTGCCGATCACAGTGTTTCTGGAAGCCAAACACACCATACAAATAACACGCTTAGACAGGATTATGACAATGACCAGAGACCTGCTAATGGTTTCTCATAACTCTCTGTGTGTTTGTGTGTGTGTGTGTGTGTGTGTGTGTGTGTGTGTGTGTGTGTGTGTGTGTGTGTGTGTCTGGAGGGAAGTTACACCATGACCAGGCAAGATTGGTGTCAACAGCAATCCATCCTTCAAAACGTGACATACTCCAGGACTACACACAATATTTTTAAATCCTACCATATGTTTATTTCTGAAGGAGAGCTAACAGCACACTGTACAGAGAAAATTGTTTTCTTGCATCTATTGATATGTGTTTTAATATACACTGCCATTAAAAAGTATGGGGTGAGTTAAAATTTTCCATAGAATAAGTCCTGCCTCCGAAACATCCGGATCCACCCAACTTCCAGGCGTCGAATGTCTATGGGAAATAACATGGCATTTCGAAATATCATACCTGTCAAACATCTGTAGGTGGCGAAGTAGAAAAAAATGGTGGGGCGATTGGCCTACACACTTATGCCATCTGGTTTTCACTGGATTTTTTGATTTTCGGTGCAGTTAAAGTAGAAATACATCAGTAAGAAGCACTAAGCTAACGCATGCTTCGGACGCCGCGACTTCCCGAGTCAAGGTTGCATAGCAACGGCAATGTTTCATAGTTTGTCTTCACCGAAATGGAGTTCGTGGCACCAGAGCCTGTCTACGGAGGTGGCACTAACCCTGCGTGAAATCGCCATGTTTGATAGGTTGTTAATACATTCTGAAAATGTTACTGTTCTGATCAAGGTCATGCAAAATAAAGCTATCGACTCAATACGACTCTGCCTCTGATTCCTAGTCTGCTTATCATTATTGATTGAAAAGAGGCTGAAAAGAGGCTGAACCTTGCAAACGAATAACTTTTATAGACCACTGAAATCACGCGTGAATCACACGTGAAACTGACCATCACGTTAGGTTGTGAGCGAGATCTAACGCCCTCCTCCGCCCGTGTACATCAGAACTAGCTCCCGGTTAGCATTAATAATCGTT
>NC_055976.1:21572033-21582033 GCF_018492685.1 Alosa sapidissima | reverse complement strand
TTTAAAGGTTACTGAGCCATCTGGAATGAGCTCCTTAACTCTCCCTCTTTGTCACACACACACACACACACACACACACACACACACACACACACACACACACACACACACACACACACACACACTGGCATGGGAGCAGTTCCTTTAGTGTACTTTAAAGCTGGCTATGAGGGGATTAAGCATTTAGCAGAACGCAACTTATCCTCAGAGACAGAAATATCATTAGCAAGTCTGTGATCATTATCATAATCATATCTAACTATGTTATACAGTATAAGGACAACTCCAATTCCCACGACCCCACCCCACCCTGCCCACAATGCACACATGCACGCATCCACACACACAAACATACACACCCACACAAACAAACAAACACACATACAGGTCTCCCGTTATTCTGGATTACTCTGAAAGTAATTATCCAAACTTGGAACGTAATAAGTATTGGAGGCTCACACACACTGGCTCTGGTGAAGCACACACTAGGTTGTAATGGGGCAAGTATTAAGGCTTTGAACCTGTGTTAAGAGTTATGTATTTGGAGTAAGTGTAAGTGTAGGACTGGGCTGTTTATAACTGCATGGGTCTCTCCTCCTCCACCTCCTCCTCCACCTCTTCCTCCTCCACCACCTCCTCCTCAACCTCCTTCTCCTCCTCCACCTCCTCCCTTCTCAATGGCGGAGGATCTGAGAAAGGCAGATTGACACACTAGTCCCTCCGTAACCAATGGGTCTGATGAGCGCATTCACACTCTTCCCAGCATCCTCCACGCATGGCTGCATATGAAAGAGCCCGCTTGGTGCTATCAGTATTTAGGTGTGTGTGTGTGTGTGTGTGTGTGTGTGTGTGTGTGTGTGTGTGTGTGTGTGTGTGTGTCTGTGTGCATCTTCCATGCCTATGCAGCGTAACTGTGAAAATTGTTGAGATGTGTGTTTCTCTTGAAATATGTGCATTTTTGTGTGAATGTGTGTGTGTGTGTATGTGTGTGTGTGTGTGTGTGTGTGTAAAAAACAAACACACAAACCAATTAAATGAGTGTGTATTTGTGTAAAGGACAGACAAACACACACACACACACACACACACCATGGAAGTCCATTCCCCTGAGGCCGGAGGCAGAGCAGCTCAGATTGGGTTAGGCATGTTGCTAGGGTTGCAAACCATTCCGTAAAATACAGAATCGTCCCTTATTTGAAAGTAAAAAGATGTGTTCCGTATTGAACTGATACGGAACGCATATTGTTCCATATTATTTAGAATCACCTCAGTGCAAATCCAACAGATCAGTATAATACGTTAGACTATGAACAAAGAATACACAATTAGTAGGCTATATGAGGTAATGGGAAACCTTGCTGCTGTCATTTATCCCTCTCGGTCTGTCAGTCATCACTATGCAAACAGAGAATGCACTTTTCGTTAGAGCCACTGTGAGTCACGACGTAGCCTAGCGTGTATCTTGTTTTGACAGATATCCCACTTCCTGAGATCACGGCTTTTGTTGTGGCTAGACGGGCAGCAGCACAAGAGCCATATGTGAAATGACAATGTCACTGTACTCACATTTAAACAGTTTCTGAGAATGATGTACGTGACCTGTCAGGAAGCATATGTGAATGTACTTTCAGCTACGTGCCAACCAAAAGCATATACGTGACATTGGTCAGACAGTCAGCCAGAGTAAGACGCAGGGACCACAAGATCCGTACACTTTAGAGGGCAACAGGCTACGTGCAAACCAAAAGCGTACGTGACATTGGTCAGTCACCCGCCCAGAGTAGGTAGGAGACACAGCGGGGACCAGTTACACCAGTGGTTTCCTGTGTAGAGAGAGTTTGTTTCAGTCACTGAAAGTTTTTCTCTAATTTTATGTGGAGGAGAAATGTCTGGAGCAGTAAAAGGCCTACTCAAACTAGAAACGCAATTCCAAGGAGTAAACGGTGCATGAAAATGCAAAACGTGATGTGAAATAATATAATAGTTAAAACAGCTGCACCATTACGGCCAAAATGATAAACACGATTATTTTGATCAATATTGAGATCAAAATTATTTATCTTGATTATTCATTAATTTTAGTGAAAAAAATATTTTTTCCCCTAAACATATTGGACTTGCTATTGTAACCTGCGTTCAGCCCTGCACACGGCCAGACTCGATCCCACGAAACAGCACCTCGGATCGGGAATCGAGTGCGCTGACAATCGAGCTAAAAGCCCAGGCTACTAGCTTTCATGCCAGCAGCACTCTTGAGGCGTCTGGGAGTGAGGTCCACCCCCCCCAAGTTCCTTATTTTCATATCAACCCTACCCTACAACCCCAAGTTCTTTATTTTCATGTCAACCCTACATGTTGCACAAGCACGGGCACACAGACAAATAGAACGTTTATGTGTTCTATGCAGCATTTGTATCTGTGCAGAATGTAGTTATATGTGTGTGTGTGTGTGTGTGAATTCTGTGTATGAATGTATGTGTGTGTCTGCCCAGTCCATGCCTGTCAGTCCAGTACTGCTCCAATTAACAGTGAAAAGGGGGTGAAACACCATCAGCCAAGCAGACAGAAGCAGAGCGCCACAGAGAGCAGTAGAGCACAGCTCTCCCTTCAACTTGGACGTCACCAGCTAACCCACACCATGCTAGCCCACACCACGCTAGCCCACACCATGCTAGCGCACACCACGCTAGCCCACACCATGCTAGCCTCACACCATGCTAGCGCAAACCATGTTAGCCCACACCATGCTAGCCTCACAGCCAACGGATGGGCTGATAAGTATAAGTATAAGTATATATACTTTTTTGATCCCGTGAGGGAAATTTGGTCTCTGCATTTAACCCAATCGGTGAATTAGTGAAACACAAACAGCACACAGTGAACACACAGTGAGGTGAAGCACACACTAATCCTGGCGCAGTGAGCTGCCTGCTACAACGGCAGCGCTCGGGGAGCAGTGATGGGGTTAGGTGCCTTGCTCAAGGGCACTTCAGCCGCGGCCCACTGGCCGGGGTTCGAACCGGCAACCCTCCGGTTACAAGTCCAGAGTGCTAAACAGTGGGCCACGGCTGCCCCTTCCACATGCTCCAGTGCTTCTCTGAGGGATTGGGAGTGGGTGTAGAGAGAGAGAAACAGGGAGAGGAAAGATTGACTTGGAGAGAGGAAGGGAGAGAGGGATAGAAGGGGAGAGAGATGGAGGGAGGAGAGAGAGATTCTGCTGCTTACATCCGGTCGTCCCATGAGAGTGGCGTAATGGGAGAATTAGACTCCTATGGCGTCGCTCAGCACAACTAATGCATCTCCTCATATGCAGACACACACAGACACAGACACACACACACACAACACACTCACACAACACACGTGTGCAAATGTACAGAGACACACAAATAATATTTGTAACCCCAAAGATGACACAGACAGACAGACTGACGGATTCACATGTACACTAGCCTGTACACACACACACTCACACTCACACAGACAAACACACACACACCATTACACAGGTAGGTCAGTGTTGAGGCATGGGGATCCTATGGAGAGGCAGTTTAGAATGTGGACATCAATCTTGTTTAAAGTGCATCCAGGGCACCCCAATGGGACCTATTAAGCAAAGAGGACCCAGCAGAGACATGTACGTGTGTGTGTGTGTGTGTGTGTGAGAGAGAGAGAGAGAGAGAGAGAGAGAGAGAGAGGGAGTTTATGAATACAAACATGCATGCATGTGTGTGTGTGAGAGAGAGAAAGAGAGAGAGAGAGAGAGAGAGAGAGAGGAATGGGTTGAACAGCAGAAGAAGGGTAGAAGTGGGCCAGGGTATTTAGTATTGTTGCAGGAGCACGACACCAGATGGTCAAACAGTCCACCCTGCGTGTGTGTACGTTAGCGGGAGTTTGGGGCCATGCGTGTGTGTGTGTTGTATAAACTGTACAGTCTGCCGAGGCATTTGTGTGTGAGCTGCAGTCCACTCTCCCATATCTCACACACACACACACACATCTCTCAGCCATCTCTCTTCCTCTCTAATGCCCTCCTCTAATGCCCTCCACTTATTTCATCACTTCCTCCCCTTCTCTCTCTCTCTCCCTCTCCCCTCTCTCTACCTGTTTCTCTCTCTCTCTCTCTCCCTCTCTCTACCTGTTTCTCTCTCTCTCCCTCCCTCTCCCCTCTCTACCTGTTTCTCTCTTTCTCTCTCTCCCTCTCTCTACCTGTTTCTCTCTCTCTCCCTCCCTCTCCCCTCTCTACCTGTTTCTCTCTTTCCCTCTCCCCTCTCTCTATCTGTTGCTCCCTCTCTCTCTCTCTCGCTCTCTGCCTGTTTCTCCCTCCCCCTCTCTCTCCCTCCTCTCTATCTGTCTCCCCCCTCCTCTCTCTCTCTCTGGGTGATATCAGTGTGGGGTTGAGGGGTCAGGTTTTGGAGACCGCGCGGTCGTAGCTCTACTAATGAGTCGTTTGTCTTCCCCCTGTGGCCCCTGGGCCGAAGCCGGACAGCAAACACACTCATTACGGGGGCTCAGCCTTCGCTCTCTCAGTGCCTCGGAAATTACCCATCAGGCACCTCTCTGCAGCCCACTCCCGAGTCCGCTGAGGCCCGATAACACCAGCCTGATTGACAGAGGGGAGGGCAGCAGGGCAGCACTGTGCAACTCTCAGAACACAAGGTGCAATCTAGAACCGCTACGGCTCCTTTTGCCTCCGCTACAGAACCCTGAGGTCATCAGAACCCTCTGCTGAAAGGGCCGCTGGCTGTCAGCTTTATGCCGGTTTCCAGTGATGCGGAACCCTTTTGACAGACGGCTTCTTTACTGTAAATAGGACTACGGAGCTTCATCCAGTCCATAGGATCTCTTGTTTCCACAGAGAGAGAGAAAAAGGGGAAAACAGAGCTAAGTGCCGGCTGGCTATCGGCTCGCTCACATGACATGCTGGTTTGGTCAGTGGACGTTTCTGCGATGGCTGTGTGTTCAAAACATGGAAAGGTCAGTGGGAAAACAAAAATCCAGCCAGCCAATCATATAGAGCGCTGCGCCAACGATTGGGGCGGGCGTGACGCTCAGATGCAACCACCATCACCACAGCACCAGGATCAGCTGACAGGCTTCTGACGTGCGTGCGTGCGTGTGTGTGTGTGTGTGTGTGTGTGTTTCACCTCCGGCAGCAGAGATGGGATGGGGAGGGGTGTTTTTCCCTGTAGATACCACTGCCAACAATAAGCATCTCTGAGCTGGTTTCAGTCATGGGTGACTGTTGAAAATGGATTTCATACACACACACACACACACACACACACACACACACAAAGCCCCGGGTGCAGAATATGGAGAGGAGAGGAGAGGAGAGGAGAGGAGAGGAGAGATGCCAGCACGTGATCTGAGTCCTTCTCTGCCCCTCGCCTATTTGCTTTGGAACGCTCCTCTGCTCTGGCTGTCAGAACGCCTTTTGGCTCTGGGTAACAAAAAGAAAAACCTGCAAAATGTCTACAGGCTGCTCAAAACACACGCACTAGTGTGCACAAACACACACATATGCACACACGAACACGTACACACACACAGCACACAACACACAGCACACAACACACAACACACAACATACATGACACAGCACACAACACACACACACACACAACACACAGCACACAACATACAACACACAGCACACAACACACACACACAACACACAACACACAACACACATGACACAGCACACAGTACACAACACACAACACACAGCACACAGCACACAACACACAGCACACAACACACAACACACAGCACACAACACACAGCACACAGTACACAACACACAGCACACAGGACACAACACACAACACACACACACACACACAACACACAGCACACAACACACAGCACACAACACACAGCACACAGCACACAACACACAGGACACAACACAAAACACACAGCACACAGCACACAGGACAGAGGGTACGGGGCACCAGGACCAATCACCATCATCAGTGCCATCAACCTTCTTATTACACAGCAATCGGACCTCTGCTCTCTCACAGTTGACATTCCTCCACTTTCAGGGAGAAACGGAAGACACAGATGTGCTTTGATGTAGCATAATTTAATTAAGTTAAGAATTTAGAACCCCTTTTAGGGAAAGAAGTGGAAGATGCTTTAAAGCGACTGGAGGGAACAGTTCTGTCCCAAAGCTTTTTGGCCTGACATTTACGTACCCTTAAAACCTCGAAAAAAGAGGAAAAATCCTCCACCTTTAAGCAAGATGTTTGCATATTTAAACTGGCTCCTGGTGTTTAAGCGCACTCTTTCATCCGTAGTGGCTCAAATAAAAGGGTTTTACGGAGATGTCTGATGAAGGGCAACTGCAGCCTTGCTGTGGAGTGGGGAGGACCTAATCCATGCAGCTTTAGTGGGGCCAAAGACATGATCAAAGACAGAAGCGCCTTTAACCTGCTCCAGATTCAGCTGGATGCATTTGGAGTTTTGGAGGTACTTTTATAACCCCTTTAGCTTTTCCCTATCAGACATACAGTACATTCAAATTTTTGAATTGAAAAACCAGGGTCAATGTTTCGATTGGTCAAAAAAACCTTTATGTCGCTATATGGTCTGCCCGATCTTGAGCCTGTGGTGTCCATGGTTACTGTGTTTGCTGACAGTAAAAGTGTTACGCAGGTTCTGTGTCTCTAACATACCAGCACTGCGGTACTCTCTTAGCCACAGCTGTGGTGTGCAGGGGCACCCACTCTACTGAAACACAACCCATACAGGGAGTGGGGCAGCAATGGCTGCAGCATCCGGAGAAGTGTGTGTGTGTGTGTGTGTGTGTGTGTGTGTTTGGGTGTGTCTTTGTAAATGTGAGGATAAATGTGTTATGTGTGTGAATCTGTATGTGCGTTTGTGTCTATATGTGAAGCTGTGAATGTGTGGATAGATGCATAATGTGTGTGTGTGTGTGTGAGTGAGTGAGTGAGTGAGAGTGTGTGTGTGTGTGTGTGTGTGTGTGTGTGTGTGTGTGTGTGTGTGTGAGAGAGAGAGAGAGAGAGAGAGAGAGAGAGAGAGAGAGAGAGAGAGAGAGAGAGAGACAGAGAGAAGTGGTGGCGTTCTAACCGATGAAGCCCAGCTGTGAGAATTCCAAAATCATCCACTCCTCCGACGGCTGCTGCAGGGCGAAGTTCTTCATGGTGGTGAAGTAGTTTGGACGCGCCACGATGTCATCCTCCAGCTGCACAGACACAGAGACCAACACAGAGAGAAAATGAGAGAAAGAGACAAACACAAAAAGAGAGAGAGAAACAGATATAGGAAGAGAGAAAAATAGAAGGATAAGATTAGAATCAAGTCATTGAGGAGCAAAGCATCATAAACACAAACACAACACAAGTACAAGTACACAGATCTTCTGAGTACACAGATCTACTGAGTACACAGATCTGAGTACACGGATCTACTGAGTACACAGATCTGAGTACACGGATCTACTGAGTACACAGATCTGAGTACACGGATCTACTGAGTACACAGATCTACTAAGTACACAGATCTGAGTACACGGATCTACTGAGTACACAGATCTACTAAGTACACAGATCTACTGAGTACACGGATCTACTGAGTGGAACCCAAGCAGCATTCCTATGGAGCCAATCAATTATGCCCACTGCACTGTGGCCCATAGGTTCATCGTTGCCACGCTGACAATTATAGTCATATTTGTCACTCTGGCTGCACTCCCCTGAATACGTGCCACACTGACAGTTTAATGAGATAATGGATTTAAAGACAAGCGCAGGCTCACACATTATGCCTGGGTCACCCCAGAGAGAGAGATGCAAAGACAGAGTGTGGGAGAGAGGGAGAGAGAGAGAAGGAGAGAGAGATAGAGGCAAAAAAAAAGAGATTGAGGGGGAAAAGGGGAGAGATAAAAGGCCACAGAGAGTCGGGGAAGAAAGAAAGAGAGAGAGGGAAGGAAGACAGAAAGAAAGAGAGAGGAAAGGAAGAGGAACGTGGCACAAAGAGTTTAAAAGTGAGGAAGAGAAAAATGGAGAGACATGAGGAGACAGAGAGGGTAGAAAGGGAGAGAGAGAGTGAGGGAGAGGGCAAGAGAGGACAGAAAGACAAAGATAGAGAAATAGAGGATGAGAAAGATGGAGACAGAGAGAGAGTGGGAAAAGAGAGTGACAGAGAGAGCGAGAGAGGGGCGATATACAGAGCGTGATGGCGAGGAAACAGTGCCCTGGAGATTAAAAACACATCACAGTGGAACACAGAACACAGAGGCCTCAGAACCCATTGAGTTCTTTTGTGATGAAAGAACATCAGATATTTTCACTGTGAACTAGAAACGCTGACCAAAACTTTCCTCAAACGAGACAAATGCAAATGCTTGTAGTCTTTCCGAGATCAGACTTCACCTACTGCACTTTTGAACAGGGACATATTGATCCTGGCCATACCCCGCAGCATACTAACACAGGGCACCCCTCAAACATTCCATATGTTATCTTAATGCAGAGGAAGTAGATTGGGAACCAAATAGAATGTTCAAGCATTGTTTTTGTTTTTATTGTTGAAAGGGTCAGTCATTGCTGGCACTAGATATCTGTTTGAATTCAGTTGTTGTAACCCCAGTGTCTAGTAATGACCTATCTTAAACTACCGGGATCAATTTAAGTTCCCGCAACAGTGATCAATCTGTGCCCCCTTGGAAAAATAATTACGCTCACTCAGAAGAAATAAGAAGAATGAGCAAATCAACACACGTGCTGCGTTAAGTTTGCGCACTCTCACAACACTGCAACGCTAAGACACACACACACACACACTGTTCCGACTCCCAACGAAGGACAGCCTGTAAACACACGGGGCATCTGATAAAGACGACTCATCTACTCCTAAGATGAGTGCACAGGAAGACTATAGTGATCAAACACAAGAGGAAAACTACCACAGACATCCATCTCTGATCAAACACAAGAGGAAAACTACCACAGACATCCATCTCTGATCAAACACAAGTGGAAAACTACCACAGACATCCATCTCTGATCAAACACAAGTGGAAAATTACCACAACTACATGTACTGCACCTGATGTGTGTGTGTGTGTGTGTGGACGCTTCTTGACTGCTCAGTGTTGCATGGACTGTACCTGACGTGTGTGTGTGTGTGTGTGTGTGTGTGTGTGTGTGTGTGTGTGTGTGTGCGCGTGTGTGTGTGTGTGTGTGTGTGTGTGTGTGTGTGTGTGTGTGGATGCTTCTTGACTGCTCAGTGTTGCATGTACTGTACCTGGCGTGTCCAGGCCTGGCTAGAATGGTGGTGGGGCAGCAGAGGCCTCCATGGTAACGGATCCCAACAATGGATGGACATTACCTAATCTAGCCATTACGGTAAACACACTCTACTCCACCATTTGGGTTAGGGTTAGGGTTCGGACAAACAGCAGTGGTGGAGGTATGTGCATTTGCTGATTGCTGCATCTATTCTATTAACTCTCTCTCTCTCTCTGTGTGTGTGTGCATGTGTGTGTGTGTGCGTGTGTTTATTTATTAGCGTGAGAGAAACAGAGAACAGAGACAAGTGTTTGTGTATGTATGTTTATGTGTATGTTTGCAAGAAATTGCTGATTGGAATGTTCATCTTAGTGTGTGTTAGTGTGTGTGTGTGTTAGTGTGTGTGTGTGTGTGTGTGTGTGTGTGTGTGTGTGTGTGTGCGCGCGTGCACACATACCACATCCATCAAGCACACTGTAACTGCATCTGTCTTCTTGAACAGTAGTCTAGTAGTCTGAGCACGCAAAACCGCTACCATACACACACACACACACACACACACACACACACACACACACACACACACACACACATACACATCCCGCAACAGGAGTGTCTATCTGCATGCTGCATGTAAGCTTCACTCCAACCTCTCATACACACATTCCAGCAGCAGAAGAGAGCAGACGTGTGTGTGTGTGTGTGTGTGTGTGTGTGTGTGTGTGTGTGTGTGTGAAGGA
>NC_055976.1:21562033-21564533 GCF_018492685.1 Alosa sapidissima | reverse complement strand
CTACAGTAGGATTCTAATTGCTTAACGGCAGTCTTAATAGAGCCATATTGTATGCTTAAAGCCTGAGACAGAGTATATAGTTTAAAAAAATGTAGATAGTGTAATGGATGTTGATAGACAGAAAGTTGAATGGATGTTGATAGGCAGATTGTTTAATGGATGTTGATGGATAGTTTAATGGGTGGATGAGTGAATGGTTTGAAGAGGATGAATGGATAGAAAGTTGGATGAAATGTGCCTTATATCCTTGTAGAATGGAGAGACACAGAGAGAGTTGGCCTAGTTCAACAGAAAGCAGTTGATACAGGTGCAATCAGTTGAACTGATTCTTTGATGGGGCCTAGATGAGCAGCTGGAAGTTGATACAGGTGCAAATCAAGTTAATTAGTCCATTGTGATGTCATCAGCCTAATGTTAAGTCTATGGGGATTTTATAAAAGTTAATAATTAATAGTTTAAAAAGTATAAAAGTTACAAAGATGAAAAATACAAAGACCCCATGTCCTAAGTAAGACCTACGCAACATAGTTTGAATGAAGTTTCTATGTTAAACGGTTGAAGCTGCATTAACTGTGTTAGAAGAAGACGAATAATAAGAACTAGAAAACGCAATTCCAGGGAATTACCAGTGCATGAAAATGCAAAACATATGGTGTGAAATATATTGTTAAAACAGATGATGTGCTAATTGGCAACCAACATGATGAGGTTTAATATAGTTCAAATGACTGAACTAGGTAGATGAGGTTTAATATAGTTGGAATGACTGAACTAGGTAGATGAGGTTTAATATAGTTGGAATGACTGAACAGTTAAATAGGTGGATAGTTTAAAAGGTTAAATTATTTGCTAGGTAGACAAAGTTTAATATAGTTGGAATGACTGGACAGTTAAATAGGTGGATAGTTTAAATGGTTAAATTATTTGCTAGGTAGATGAGGTTTAATATAGTTGGAATGACTGAACTAGGTAGATGAGGTTTAATATAGTTGGAATGACTGAACGGTTAAATAGGTGGATAGTGTAAAAGGTTAAATTATTTGCTAGGTAGATGAGGTTTAATATAGTTGGAATGACTGAACTAGGTAGATGAGGTTTAATATAGTTGGACTGACTGAACAGTCAAATAGGTGGATAGTTTAAAAGGTTAGCCTGAGAAACTGATAGGGTGCAGGTGGCCTGGCCACCTGGCCTAGGATTCTAATTGCTTAACAGCAGTCTTAATAGAGCCATATTGTATGCTTAAAGCCTGAGACAGAGTATATAGTTTAAAAGTTAAATGTAGATAGTGTAATGGATGTTGATAGACAGAAAGTTGAATGGATGTTGATAGGCAGATTGTTTAATGGATGTTGATGGATAGAGTAATGGGTGGATGAGTGAATGGTTTGAAGAGGATGAATGGATAGAAAGTTGGATGAAATGTGTCTTATATCCTTGTAGAATGGAGAATTGGTCAGAGAGAGTTGGTCTAGTTCAGTAGAAAGCAGTTGATACAGGTGCAATCAGTTGAACTGATTCTTTGATGAGGCCTAGATGAGCAGCTGGAAGATGATACAGGTGCAAATCAAGTTAATTAGTCCATTGTGATGTCATCAGCCCATGTTAAGTCTATGGGGAAATTTTGAGTAGTTTTTAATTAATCGTTTAAAAAGTATAAAAGTTACAAAGATGAAAAATACAAAGCCCACATGTCCTAAGTAAGACCTACGCAACGCAGTTTGAATGAAGTTTCTACGTTAAACGGCTAGAAGAAGAAAAATAATAAGAATAAGAAGAAGCCTATGAAGAACAGTACAGTGCATTTTCATGCACTGTAATAAAGGCCGATACAAGTCCTAAAAACAGACATTATAAAAGAGAGAGAGCGCTGTCTACAGAGCAGTGAGGCTTAGAGCTGACAAACTCCAATAACACCACAGGCACATAGGAAAATCCCCATACACACACACACACACACACACACACACACGCACAGGCACATAGGAAAATCCCTATAGAGAAACAAAGGGGAGGCAGAAGAATCAAACGCAAATAGGGATGAGAAATGAGTTTTCTTCACAAGCATGCACACACACGCACGCACGCACGCACACACACACACATACATGCACACACACACACACACACGCACACACGCACGCTTGCACACACATGCACACACACACAATCACATAAACACACACACACTTCATTGCTCTGAACTGCACCATCACTTTACACTAAACAGAGAATACAGAGGGAATGATGAATAATAAATATGCTGTCATCCTCTGTTGTTGCCATACATGCATGTTCTTCCTGATCTGACACTGATTGTGGTGCCTGGGCTGAGGTCCACGTGATCCGCTGATTCATAATTGATTAGTCTGCCTGTTTTGATCTGGAATCGGTTTATCTCCTGATGAGAATTGGCCCAACTTCCATCCCGTCTCTCTCTCTCTCTCTCTGCTTTTGGAGTGTGTTCACAGATACTCTTAATTAAAACACTGGCTAATGA
>NC_055976.1:21527033-21539533 GCF_018492685.1 Alosa sapidissima | reverse complement strand
GGCCAGCTCTCCCTGGGGCTCTGTGACCCCTGCCTGACCCAGTCCAGGGTCTCCCTCCTCCACGGTTGCTCTCCTCTTTCTTCTACCACTGGGCGCTCTGCAGCGCAGTCAGACAAGCTGCAGGTTTGCACTTACAGGTTTGACCCGTGTCTATGAATCTTTCTTCCCCTCACAACAGATGGCCAAACAGCCCACAGATACTGTACAAGTCAACACTGAGACTCAGGAAAGCCTCTGAACTCTTCAAAGGAGAGGAAAGCTAGAGAGTTCCAGAAAAGGAATCACTGAACCTGCTCGGTTTTCTGGGGGCTACACTAGGTGAGCAACTGAAGCGTTCCATTCGCAACCGCGTAACAGTTTCAGAAAACTGGTCTATTTTTTTTTCACGTACGCGCCGCTATCACGTCTGGTGTAGCTACTTCCATTTATCATAGTGGGAGCTAATTGTTGCAGCAGAACGGAACATGAACAGAACACTTGAGTTACGAGCCCGGTGTAGTGGCCCTGTTAGATGTAGTCCAGTGCTACAGTAACAGAGTGGAAAACTCCGTCGAGCAATATGACGTCTAGTCTGAGTTCAAAACTTTCCCCCTTCAACAACATCAATGCTACAACTTAATGAAATGTAAAAGCAATAATAAATAGAATATTATATATTTTCTTATAAGAAAATAAGAAATAAAAAAAAGCATTAATTGTGTTTTTATTTATTCTCATGTTTTTTCTTTTCCACTCTTTTTCCACTCCAACATTCTGTATCTATCCCTCGTTTCTCCCCCATCATGGTTGAAATGAAGAGGTGTTGAGGAAGTATGTGTGGTGTTTGGTATGTATATATTTGTGTGTGTATATATGATGCTGTGTGTGTGTGTTTGTGTGTGTGTGTGAGAGAGGGGGATGGTGAGAGAGGTGTGAGTGAGTATGTGTGATGGTGTGTGTGTGTTGTGTGTGTGTGTGAGAGAGAGAGAGAGAGAGAGAGAGAGAGAGAGTATGTGTGTATGTGTGTGTTTGGTATGTATATATTTGTCTGTGTGTATGATGCTGTGTGTTGTGAGAGAGAGGGGGAGAGAGAGAGAAAGAGTGTGTGTGTATGTGTGTGTTTGGTATGTATATATTTGTGTGTGTGTGTATGATGCTGTGTGTTGTGAGAGAGAGGGAGAGTGTGTGTGTGTGTGTGTGTGTGTGTGTGTGTGTGTGTGTTTGCGTGCATGTGTTGCAGAGGTGGACTCCAAATACATCTCCACAAGGCTGTCCATGCCTGTCCACCCTCAAAACCTCTTCCCAAGCTGCTAGCTGGCAGAGAGCTTTGTTAAAAATGAAGTGCTACGACAAGCATGACACCTGGCCAGTGATTCAACATCATCTCAGCGTCATCCAGGAGCACCTAGGATACGCTAAGCGCTCACAGCTCCCTGGTGATGGGGAAGACGAGATGAAAAGCAGGAGGTGGGCCTCCTCGAGAGTCTGGGAGAGAATGTAACGCCTCCGTGAAATCACACTTTTGACACTCCGAATGTGATGAAATACCTGCTCAACAACCAGGAGCTTTTTTTCTTTCTTCCAAACCTCAAGCACCTCGATTTAGCAGGTGAAGAGAGGGAGAGCCACAAGGAAACTGCCGGAAAATCAGCCGGAAAACTGTTTCTGTTGTTAAAGTTTTTTTTATTATTATTATTGAACGCAGAGAAGCTGAGTGTACAACAATCTACAGTCTATGAGAGCTACAAAAGACTTCAGGCAGAAGGACACTGAGTGGCCACAAGGAGAGGCCCTGCTCCAGCGTCTCTTGTTGAGAACACTAAGGTATGAGCTACACCGGGCGCGTAACTGAAGCATTCCATTCGCGTAGCGTCTGCGCAGAATGTCAGGACTGGCACTTGAGTGCGGCTGCCGTGTGCAAAGGTGGAGAGCATGTGTGCAGGAGACAGAAGCAGCTGCTCCCCTCTCATTGACAAAGAAAAACACCTCAGGGGTAATAAACTCTCCTTACCACAAACACACAGAAATACACACACACACACACACACACAAAATGAGTCATAATCTTGCATGTATAGGCACACGCATAAAAATGTGCATCCAGTCACATGCCCATTCAGATACTCAAAAAGATGCACACACGCACACACACACACACACACACACACACACACACACACACACACACACAAATGGGCACTCTTCCCTTTTTATTTCATAATCTGAAAATTAACACACAAACTGCATGAAAGACACAAAGACACACACACACACTAATGAAGTGCAATTCCTTCTACACACTCATTAGTAGGAGGGAGAAGTCCCTGGGTCACAGTCACTTGGATCAAAAAGAAAGTTAACATCCCAAAATAAATCACTTGCATGATTAATCTGCTGCTGCTGTAGTCATCCTCTAATTAAGAAAATCTTAATTAGCCTCTTGGCATCGTGACTTACTATCCCCAGCGCTTAATTAACTTAATCAGTCAACATATCCATAATAAATGATGACAAATCTTAATTTTAGGCACCACAAAGTCAATGCACAGTGACAGATGGTGGTGAGGCCACAATGCATTTTAAAATATTAGACACGGATAATGTTACATTACGTGATGAATGTTCCCGGCAACGATGAAGGCAGCGAGAGAGATAGAGAGAGAGAGAGAGAGAGAGAGAGAGAGACTGTGAGTGGGTGCCAGACAGACTCCCCTTTTCACTCTCGCCCTCCTTATCCCTCTGTGTGTGTGTGTGTGTGTGTCTGTTTATGCGTTTGTATTTAAACCTCTCAGTATCTGGCACAAAGATCAGACTTTTGATGATCTGATTGACCAGTTGGGTGGAGTGCTGCAAAAGGATTATTGTTACGTGAGCACACCTCATTCCCGCTATGCCGGAATGACAGTCCTGGCCCACCACAGGGCCAAGCTCTCAATTACAGTCAACATGACACACTGTCCATCTCCATGACAAAATTAATCCAGGATATGACTAGGTCCGGTAATCACCTTTTGACCTTATAAAAAATAAAGTGTCACATCTCAATAAAGACATGGAGCCATGTATCACCGTCGGAGCTGTCCCTCCTGACTGCACTGAGAGGTTATAGACTAACTCCAATTTCTCTCTGACGAATGAAAATCTAACTGTACAAACACAGACAGTCATCTGTCAGATCCCATTTGCTGCAGAAAACAAGAGGCCGAGTCTCACTGCACACGGCTGCACAGGCACAACTCAAAGAGGACGAGGACGCCTCTCCTCTCCTCACACGGAACACTCCGGAATGAGAAATGTCACGCTCAGGGAGGCCATTTGCGGAAAGGACAAAAAGCTCCGACTGAGCATGAGGGGGCAAATGAGTTTTCAAAAACGGGCCGTGGGTTTCAAATCACCCAGACAAGTGACATTTAAAGACGCGATGTGATGAGATGCGTAACAGTGGCTCATCTCTAAGTTCACAATGACACTGCCGCAGCGCTGACAAAAGCCGCCACGGTCCGGTTACATCGGAGAGGTAAACGACCCTCTTTCACTGTCGAAAAAAAGCAATACTCCCATTACTTAAAGTCACTAAACAGCAGCCTCTTATCACTTCTGAACCACAGAGAGGTCCATTATCGGGCATTTGAATGGCATCCTGTTCCTCATTTCCCAGCTGTCTGTGGAAAGCCCCCACTTTGCAGTCGCCGAAAATGACGAAACGGAGAAAAACGGGGAGAGAATGACGGCGTCTGAATTCAGACTGGCTTATTGATGTCATGGCGTCTGAATTCCGACTGGCTTATTGATGTGTGTTGCCATGTCTGCCATTTGTTCGGCGGCTTCCCAATCAAAACCCTCTCACGTCGTCAGCCAGTCGGAGACTAGATCAAAGCAGCTCCCAGTACATCAACGACACAAACAAACAGCAACACTGACAACAGACAAAACAAAACCCTTTCAACAGGGGCTGTCTGACACAACAACTGTGATTTCACCTTCTGAGAGGGTTTTTCCTCCTAAATGCATTTTGTTTCTGCCGATGATCTAACGAAGGCAGCCTGGGGCAAACCTGTGGGACGTACTCAGCGCACCTGCTCTGTGATGATTCAGAGAAGAACGAGGGGTCGAGAGTGGGCCTCCATGCTTCAGGTGTAGAGAGCGAGAGAGAGAGAGAAACAGAGGGAGAGAGACATTGAAAGAGAGACAGAGAGAGAAAGAGAGAGAAACAGACAGAGAAAGAGACAGAGAGAGACAGAGAAAGAGAGAAAGAGAGATAGAGAGAGAGAGAGAGAGAGAGAGAGAGAGAGACAGACAGAGAAAGAGAGACAGAGAGAGAGAGACAGGTAGTTCTGTCGCTATGGAGAGTTGGCCTGTGGGCACTCCGGCCTGAATGAAGAGGAACTCAAAGGCAGAAAAGACAGTGATATTCTCATAAATAAAACAGCATGACCACACGTTGCTGTCCGCCGCCTCCACTCACAGCGACAGCAAGTGGTGTGTGTGTGTGTGTGTATAGGAAACTAGATAGGCCTACAGGATGGTGGGTGTGTTCATGCTTGTTCTTGCTCAATGGGAGGATGAAAGATTGACTAAAAGCCACAGAAAGAGATGAGCAAGCCACTGTATAGAGACTCCAACTTTCAGAATCGAAAAGGAGAGAAAAAGAGAGAGAGAAGTGTGTATGTGTACAAGCATCAGTGTGTAAGTGTGTATGCGCACGTCTGAGTGTGTATGTGTACAAGCATCAGTGTGTAAGTGTGTGTGTGCACGTCTAAGCATCAGTGTGTAAGTATGTGTGTGTACGTCTAAGCATCAGTGTGTACAGTAAGTGTGTATGCGCACGTCTAAGCATCAGTGTGTAAGTGTGTGTGCGCACGTCTAAGCATTAGTGTGTAAGTGTGTGTGCACACGTCTAAGCATCAGTGTGTAAGTGTGTGTGCGCACGTCTGAGTGTATGTATACAAGCATCAGTGTGTAAGTGTGTGCACACGTCTAAGCATCAGTGTGTAAGTGTGTGTGCGCACGTCTGAGTGTATGTATACAAGCATCAGTGTGTAAGTGTGTGTGCACACGTCTAAGCATCAGTGTGTAACTGTGTGTGCGCACGTCTGAGTGTATGTGTACGAGCATCAGTGTGTTCTGTGTGTGCGCACGTTTAAGTGTGTATGTGTACAAGCATCAGTGTGTAACTGTGTGTGTGCACGTTTAAGCATCAGTGTGTAAGTGTGTGTGTGCATGTCTAAGCATCAGTGTAAGTGTGTGTGTGCATGTCTAAGCATCAGTGTAAGTGTGTGTGTGCACGTCTAAGCATCAGTGTGTAAGTGTGTATGCGCACGTCTAAGCATCAGTGTGTAAGTGTGTTTGTGCACGTCTAAGCATCAGTGTGTAAGTGTGTGTGTGCACGTCTAAGTATCAGTGTGTAAGTGTGTGTGCGCACGTCTAAGTGTGTATGTGTACAAGCATCAGTGTGTAACTGTGTGTGCGCACGTCTAGTTTGGATCTATATGCATAGGCTTAGAACACTCGTTTCTGAGTGGCTGTGTGTTTAATTATGTAATAGAGAGGTGGGCTGTATCACTGAATGTGTACAGATGCAGGAGTGTATGTCTATGTGCTCATATGGGTGTATGCCTTTGGGCATTCGTGTGTGTGTGTGTGTGTGTGTGTGTGTGTGGTGAGCTCATCGTCTGCTCATGGGCGTTCTGGGTGTCTGCAGCTCTCAGGTTTCTCTGGAGTGGAAAGGGTATCTGCCACCCGACTCCCCAGGAAATCCCAACAGTGAGATGAGATGGCCCTCTTCCACTGAGGTCATAGTGAACCAGCAGCATCCCCCAACCCTCCACCCCCCCACCAACACCCCCCCCAGCCATCACTCCACCTCCCCCCCAACACTCCACCCCCCCCAGCCATCACAAGACACCCCCCCCCAGCCCCCCGCCACACTCCGCATCCCCCCAACCCTATAAACAATAGTGTTACTTACAATCAATACCAAGCCAGCTATCTTTTTCAAAGTCATTTTTAAATGTTACAAGCCATTCAAATGTGCTATATTAGCACAACAAATGCTACATGGCATCGTTGTGAAGGTCTTTGTTGTTTTTCTTCTCCAGGCTTCATCCAATCATCTGAACCGTACTACAGCCTTAATCTATGCTGTCTATTTAATTCCGATTAAAATAATCTGTGTCACAACCGACCCCACTGGTATCAGCAATATCAGGATGATCATCCCGATGGAAGCTGTTCATGTCACTCTAATCCAGTTCATCAATACAAAGGCTCACAGATTGCTGCAGTTGCTATCGTTAATCCATATCACTATGGATTTCTGAAGTATTCATCAGTAAGCAGTAGGATGGGTGATTTCGGACTCTATAATCTGCATCATTGCATCCTTCAATCCTCAATGGTCATCCACTTCATCCCATGACCCTCCCCCCCCCCCCCCCCCCCCAACCATGACAGGGCCTGGGACGGGACGCAACAACACACACTATAGAATAAACTCCTCTCTCTCTCTCTTTTACACACACACACACACACACCTACAGCACTCTCTTTCCTCAGCTGAGTAGAACAGGAGGAGAGAGGAGGAGATAATCCTTGTGTTGTTAGCTGGCTGCTGATCCAGTCACAGACACACACACACACACACACACACACACACACACACACACACACACACACATAAGAAGGAAAGACCCATCAACACTAATCCCTGCTTAGTAATCAACTAAAAAGAGCAGCAATCAAAAACAACTTACAAATCCAGTCTAAACACAGACACAAAACACACAGATCCAGATGCATGCACACACTCTCTCTCTCTCTCTCTCTCTCTCTCTCTCTCTCTCTCTCACACACACACACACACATATAGATGCTGCCGTTTGAGTAGGATTGAAGGAAATTTGGAGTGACGATGAGAGTGACTATTATCTGAATGCAGTGGTGAAAACTCTCACTTAATGTACATCCACGTACATCCACATACATACACACACACACACACACACACACACACACACATACAGTTCCTACTGAGGCCGCAGGCAGAGCAGCTTAGACTGGGTTGGGCACGTCCCACTGCTGCTGGAATGGCGTCCACAGCATCGCCAAGATCAAAGCCTCGGCTCCTCTCCACTCCCCACCACACATAGTACTGCACTGCACTGCTGAGGAAAACTAAATGATCTCAAGCAAAACACACACACACACACACACACACACACACACAGTCTCATCTCTCTGTGGACTAGCTGCAACAACTCAGTGCTGCAATGCTAGTTACCTGCCAGCTGGACCCATAATGCACTTGGGCACTCCCTCAATCGCCCCAATCACAACATATGGCAGAGTCCTTATTAGCCGTGATGGCCAGAGGGGGGGCACTGGACACGGGTGGTTCAGGTGCAATGCCACGGAGATGCCAGCGTTGCCTGGCGCGTGGCATCAGTCTTCCTATTGCCATGGAGAGTGGTGCTGCGGATTTGGAAAATTCCGAGGGGAATGGTGTTGGGGGAGGACTTTGATTTAACCTCTGATAAATCTGACCACCCCAGTGTGTCCAGGTGGGAAGGTGAGAGATTGAAAGAGGGACACATATTTGATGTGATCAGCACTAAAAAGACATACAGCACATCAAGCTGATCAACACACACACACACACACACACACACACCCACACAAACACAAACACACACACACACACACACAGAGCATGATTTCCTCTCATGTCCATTTGAGAGTGTGGTCGGGCTCTGACCTATGAGTCATCCGTAATGGAATGTGTGTGCGTGTGTGTGTTTGTGTGTCATTTGCTGCTGGTATCTATTAAGACCCAATGCCATTCATTTACATAGATGCTGCTTTACGACCATGGAGGTTCGTTCATCTAATCGTCCAATCAGGGTGAACAGAAGGGGCATCATGCAATTTAGTTACCACAGAACGGCTCGTACGGGAAGCCAGTGAGGCCAAATTTCCTGCCGAATAATGCCATTATCCTTATTACCCTCAACACATTTGAGCAAGAGCATTTTGTGGCCAGATCAATAGCTTCCCCTCAGCTTCCCCGCGAGTAGGCATATTGGAATGACTCGAGACACTTACAGAGGACAAAAATACACACACACACACACACACACACACACACACACACACACACACACACACACACAAAGTTTGATATCCGGAATGTACTTTGACAGAGAGTGCTTGCTAAATGCCACTTCCAGAAAAATCATTACATTAGTAGTCTCTATCAAGCACAAAACCACAGTCAAACAGAGACCAAACAGCTGTAAGCTGGCTTGAGTTAGATATACAGGGACAGCACCTTCGTGTCTGTGTGTGTGCGTGTGTGAATGTGTGATTGTGTGTGTGAGAGAGAGACTCTGTGTCTCTGTGTGTGTGTGTGTGTGTGTGGTGTATTTATATCTGAGAGACTGGGTGCATGTGTGCATAAGTGCCTTGCCTTGCCTTGTCTGTGTGTGTGTGTGTGTGTGTGTGTGTGTGTGTGTGTGTGTGTGTGTGTGTGTGTGTGTGTGTGAGGATGAGAGCACACGGTGCATGTACGTGGCCATTGTTGCCTTGTCAGCTGCTGTGGCGAGCGTTTCCTAGACGCTGCGTGGCAGACGGGAGGAGAGAGGACTCCTGGCTATGTCACCGGGGGCCCGAGCATCGGAGACTGCGGCGAGCGAGCGAACGAACAAACCAATGAGCGAACGAGCGAGCAAGACGAGGTGCCCTGGAAATGTCTCCAAACGAGTTTGTTTTGAAACAACGAGGAAATGAGGGATGTGCACCTCCATCACCACAGGGGAGCAGAGGGGGAAATGAACAATGTTGCACGCTACTGCGCCAGGAAGACAGAAAAATGAGATGAAGATTAAGAGAGAGAGAGAGAGAGATGAAGAGAGAGAGAGAGAGGAACGAGAGAGAGGAAAGAGGTAGATGAATAATGTTGCATGCTCATATGCCAGGAAGACAGAAAAGCAGAAAAATTGAGAAAGCGAGAGAAAGAGAAAGAGAAAGAGAGAGGTGAAAGACCAGGGTGTGTGCCTAATAAGAGATGCATACACATGATAAAAGAATAAAATTCAAATCAAAGCTAAACTCTTCAGCACAGCCATTCTCCTGCCTTAATATATTCTAGCCCATTCCATTCCCTCAGCCCTTTGCTTTCACACTGTGGCACATTACTTCATTCTGCTCAATTCCTCCCCACAGTCTCTTTCCATCTTCTTTAAATTTCTCCTCCACCTCTTCCTCCTCCTCTTCCTCCTCTTGTAGAGTTGGGCTTCAAACACACTCAGACAGGTGGTGGGTTAGATGGGAAAAAATGAGCTCGAGGGACAGACATGAGACCAAGAGGACGAACCTCTCTGCTGTCCACCACGAGAATGCAAGCAGGCTGAGAGAGCGCGAGGGTGAGTGGGCCGAACTTAGAATGGGACCAGTGCGTCCAGCAAAGCCAAGCTATGTCCAGCAGAGAGGTTACAGAGGAACGCAGTGTATGTGTATGCTGTCAATAAGAAAGAGAGAGAGAGAGAGTGAAAGAGAGAGAGAAAGATGGAAGGCTTTATTGTATTGCATAGCTGGATATAACCTGACACGGTTTTGCTTGATTTGTTTTCTCTATGCTTGCATTGAGGAGCATAGGTGTGCTGGTCTGTGTGTGTCAACAGAATATGTCTGCACGTGAAGTCAATACTTACACAGCGCAAGAACTGATCAAAGACTAAGCACGCCTGAAAATCAGCCAAATATTTTCCCAGCGGTGTCTGTGTGTGTGTGTAAAATGTGTGTAAGAGTGTACATTGATTTATCTTTTTGTGCATGTTCTGGATGTGACAATGCACAAAGCAGCATTTTCTGCTAGCATACGTGTGTGTGTGTGTGTGTGTGTGTGTGTGTGTGTGTGTGTGTGTATACCGTATGTCTGTTATCTCCACAAACTTGCTTGTTTACGTTGATAAAACACATGATTGTCAGATGATGCAATTACCTCTGAAACAGCCGCCCACTCCACCCCACCCCACCCCGGACAAACAAACGACTGCAGATTCAGTGATTGTGTTATGGTCAGGCAACTTGTCATTCACGCAAAGTAATCACCGCTAATCCAGCATCTGGATGCATCTGCATGCATTAGCGAAACATCTGCATGCATTAGCCTTGTGGCTGATGGGAATCTGCCCGTGAAATGCCTTCATAAACAGATTGTCCAGTAATGTCCAAGTTTGTCACTTTTAAACCAAACAGTAGGTCATTGGTGTGTGGCTGCTGGCAGCCTGTTTCTGGGAGAGCATATCCAAACATGAATACTCAGTAGGAGAAAAGAAGAGAAGAGAAGAAGAGAAGAGGAGAGAGAAGAGAGGAGAAAAGAATTGATGAGAAGAGAAGAGAAGAGGAGAGGAGAGGAACGAAGAGAAGAGAAGAGGAGAGGAGAGGAGAAAAGAGAAGAGGAGAGGAGAGGAGAGGAGAGGAGAGAAGAGAAGAGAAGAGAAGAGAAGAGAAGAGAAGAGAAGAGAAGAGGAGAGGAGAGGAGAGGAGAGGAGAGGAGAGAAGAAGAGAAGAGGAGAGGAGAGGAGAGGAGAAAAGAGAAGAAAAGAGAAGAGGAGAGGAGAGAAGAGAAGAGAAGAGAAGAGAAGAGAAGAGAAGAGAAGAGAAGAAGAGAAGAGGAGAGGAGAGGAGAGGAGAGGAGAGGAGAGAAGAGAAGAGAAGAGAAGAGAAGAGAAGAGGAGAGGAGAGAAGAGGAGAGGAGAAGATACAATGATGTTTACAGTGTGTGGTGTCCCCAGTTTCATGTCCTTTCTGAGGCAACAGAGGGAACACAACAGAATGCAAGGGAACACAACTGGGATATTTGAGGGAACACAACTGGGATATTTGAGGGAACACAACTGGGACATTTGAGGGAACACAACTGGGACATTTGAGGGAACACAACTGGGATATTTGAGGGAACACAACTGGGACATTTGAGGGAACACAACTGGGACATTTGAGGGAACACAACTGGGATATTTGAGGGAATACAACTGGGACGTTTGAGGGAACACAACTGGGATATTTGAGGCTAAAATCACAAGAATCAGAAACAGAGAAACAAAAAATGTGTTGTGTATCCATGAGGGACTGATTGTGTATGTGAGTGTGTGTCTGTATGTGTGTGTGTGTGTGTGTGTGTGTGTGTGTGTGTGTGTGTGTGTGTGCACGCCAGTTGTGTCAACAGTGGGTGGAGTGGCACCAGTGAGTATAACCAGACCAGATCACCACTGCATCTCTATGGCAACAGGGAAGACTGGTCAGTCAAGGACGTTCTGTCCCAAATTGGGGAAATCAGCTCTTCATTTGACCAATCAAAGGAGATGAACAGAGTGGAGCCAATCGTATGCAGTCGCTTGTTTACAGTTCTCTTGTCTGATGTTATGGATTTACCACACACACAGAACTGAACCCTTTCATCTGATATAATGTATTCATGAACACATGCCACATGAGTAATCCAAATGATGAATTCCAGGGAGGTTGTATCATCACTTAAGCAACATCATACACAGACATCTGCTTCGAGTTGCGCTTGATGTTTGTCGCCGTCATTGAGAGTGATCCGTGGGATCCCCCAAAAACCGGTGAGATTAGAGGGTCATATCCGATGGCGAATGTCTGCATGTAATCAGTGCACATGTGAGAGGATGAGGGTTACGAACACACACACACACACACACACACACACACACACACACACACACACACACACACAATGGTAACAGCTTGATAGAGAGAAAAAGAGAGAGACAGAAAGAGAGCAAAAGAGAGGACAGAGATAGCAATGGATTGATGGATGGATAGATCTGTCCAGGTGCCTTATTCCCTCTAATGAGGGTGATCAAGCCCAAATCCTCCTTTGCAAAGAACAACACACAACAAAGGCATCCACAAAACCCATGCTTAGACAAGCCTCCGTGCACTGACGCAGCACCCCTCAACAGCAGCCGTGGATCAAGGGCTAGTTATGGAGCACAATCGGACAGGGTCCATTTGTAAACTCTAAAGGCTCATTACGCAGCTTTTAAGTGTTGTGAAGCACTGAAACATTATTATTCACTGAGAGCGTAAACAGAGGGAAACATAAAACCGGACGAAAGTGGAGAGAGACAGATAAGGTGCACAAAGATAAAGGGAGAGAGAGAGGGAGGGAGAGAGAGAAGGTAGGGAAGGGAAATGCAAGACAGAAGGTGTGTGTGTGTGTGTGTGTGTGTGTGTGTGTGTGTGTGTGTGTGTGTGTGTGTGTGTGTGTGTGTGTGTGTGTGTGTGTGTGTATTGGGGTGGGGGTGCATCACGGGAATGCTCTCCCCTCCATCTATGGAAACACAACACTCATGGTTTGAAATAGAAACAGAGACGCGGAGAACTGTTAGAGAGACAGAAAGAAAGTGAAAGACTCACAGTAGATGGAGAAGAAGAAGAAGAAGAAGAAGAAGAAGAAGAAGAACTATGATGATGATGATGATGATGATGAATTC